>NW_006409136.1:282050-295532 GCF_000296735.1 Chrysochloris asiatica
AAGTTTTAATTAAGTCCTGTGTAGAGATTCCAAGGAGCAGCTGGTAAGTTTGAACCACTGACCTTGCAGTTCAAAAGGACCTTTTGTTTGGTGCAGTGCTTATCCTGCAGTGCCATGCCAGGTCTCCTTTTTAATTCCAATAATTTCCCTATTCCACAACAACTAACTTGCAAACTGTGTTGTAGTGAATTATCTACTGTTTCTTCTAGCCATTCTATGTAACTCTCACCGCACGTTTCTTCTCTGCTGGGTCTGATTAAGAGAAGGTGGGAGAAGATGCTGATAGAATAACATGATTCATCTGTGAAGGTTAATTGTAATTGTAAAAACGTGAAACTCTAGCACGAGTATAAAATGAGCCATCTCTGACGTAGGAGGCGGGATCATACTACGATAGAAGAAGAGGAGTGTGTCTTTTGGACCTGAGATTCCTGTACATTGAATCTCCTTGACCCAGATAGTTGTGATACCATAGGAGTGGCAGAGGAATAGCAACAGCAGAAGAACCAAGAAGACAGAGCAGGAGATTTGGAGCAAGTAAAGCTGAATAACTTTGGGTAGGAAGCTTGCTTTTAAATTATGCTGTCTGTAGGCACTTAGGTGGGGGAGTTGAGTTTGCTGACCTAGGAAAGTAGATCCAAGTGCCTTCAGGTTAAGGCTGATGGTGGAATGGTGTGTACTATGGATATTTATCAAAGGCTGACTGAATGAAATGTGCCGTGAGCATTTTTGACCCCAAATTGTAAGCTGATAACTTCTCTAATAGACCCCATAACGGTATGCTGTCTCAGTCCTGTGTGGCTATTGCAATGAACTATTGAACCTAACTGAATAGAGAATGTTGTGGGAAGAATGTTGTGTGCCACATATTGTTGCATGAATTTATCACACTGCCGAATCCTAGAACAATAATCTAAACCAATTAATCAACATTGCTCTTTCCTATCACATTAGACTTCAAATAACCACTCTGTTGATTAATTATCAAAGGTACAATAAGCTAAGTTCAATTTATTATATTTCAAGGTAAATCTCTTAATGTCTTGATTAATGATATTTTCCAGTAAGATTATCAATTTGTGCACCAAAAATATAAACTTTTACATTTATTCAGCCTTATAAACATCCTATGGGAATACTGTATTCAACCTTGGTAACCTAGAGAGTGTATGTGATGCTGTGATTACTTTAAAAATGATATATTTCACAACTTATTTATAAAACTTTTGGAAACATTTTGTTTGCACTGAATATTTTAATCTAAATTCATACTAAGATGCAACTGTAAAAAAAAATTTATGAATGTGATGATAGAAGGTAGGAAAAACACAATAAACACATAAATTCAAATAAATTCTAACCTTAGGATTTGTAGAACAGAAACCATAATGGTTGAAAGAAGGCATATTTTAATATCTTATAAATATCTATGAGATGTAAATGCCATTAATATTTCTATTAATAATTGATCATTTCTAGAACACTCATGTACAACAAAAATATTAGAATCCTTGAGGATTGTAAACATTTTTAGATGTGAATGCTGATATTTGAAAACTTCTACTACAAAACAAAATTGTAACCTTAAAGTTAGAAGTTTGGTCAAATATAAAATAAGTATTATTTTCATGGTGGTATGTGTGTTCTCCAGGAAATGGTTTTGTCTGCCACCCTCCTTCCATTCTTCTGAACTCTCATCAGGTGAAACTTTTTCTAACATATACCTCAAGACTGTACATGAGCCTATTAAAATATATATTTGTTTCAATTTATGGTATATTAGTCTTATCAAGTAGGAAAGGTCTGTCTCCATATAGTAATCATATATTATCACAGAGAGATCTCCATAAGGATTTACTACTTCTCAAAGATGTTTCCTTTATTGGATAAAAGTGAATATTACCAGTATCTTCCTGAAATTCAGTTGAAACTGTGTCTTTCTAAGGTATATGTTAATCCTGATTCTGCCCTCAGCAATGACAAAAAATAATTCTATGCTTTGTATTTTCCTTGGCAGAACGCCAGCAATTTAAAAACAGATATCATTTCTCTACTAAGAGCTCTTTCTTCTGGGAGGAAACATTCTAGTTTGTGTGTGTCTTTGTTCATTCTTTCCTATTTTACCAGTGTACTTTCTCTTGTTTGTCAATTCGTCTTATAAAGTGTAGCCTTCAGAATTTGACACAATATTGATTCATGTATTTAGACTCATGTGAAACAATGGTAATAATTTCACGTGCTGTTCTCGGTACTTTTGTTAACACAACCTAAGAGCCCATAAGTGTTTTTATTACTAAGCTCCACTAATGGAGCTTTTTAAAGTTATGCTTAAAAAATAGGTAAAGCGCTAACAGCCACAAGATTATAATATTGGACAAGAAGAAACAAAGTTGTAGTTGTTGCAAATTAGGTGTGAAAATTAGACTAAATGACCCACCATAAAAACTATGGGAGTGGATACTGTTGCCAGTGTCAGAGCTGGACAAGAGATAGTAATCAAAAGTACACATACTACTACATAGGTATAGAACTATTGGAAAGCCAACATTTTGGAAAACTGAAAAATCAAGGAATCATCCAATTCAAAAGAATCAAAATACTTTCAAGCTTCCTTTGACATTTTCTATTCAACTAATTCACCTCATTTCTTTCATTTGCTTTAGCATCTTCATACTGGATAGCAATTTTCAGTCTGTTCTGATAATCCATTTTTTACTTTTCCATCTGTCTTGTATACTTAATGATGTTTTGCTATGTTCCTGAGTGATTTTCTTGATGTCATCCCTCAAGTCTTCTGGTCTTCAGTCATTAGTGTCTAATGTATTCAAATGTGTTCTTCAGATGATCTCTAAATTCAGTTGGGATATAGTCGAGGTCACATTTTGGTTCTCATGGATTTTAAAATATTCTTCAGCTGCAGCCTGAACTTGTGTATAAGTAATTGATGGTCTGTTCCATAGTCTACTTCTGGCTTTATTTTGGCTGATGATAGGGAGCTTTTCCACAATCTCTTTCCCACGGATGTAGTCCATTTTAATTCTGTGGCCATCTAGCTCTTTTGAAAGCAGCTTTGGAGACAGGCAGATACACAACAGCGATTGATGACAAGAAGTGAGTGATTCTTTTCTTGGTCCCCATATTCCCTTGGTAACCAGAAGTATGAACAGCCCCTACCCTCATCTACCCACAGTGCAAATCCTGTTTTCCCAGAGTTGCAACATTGTGAGCTGCACCTTCATGAATCAGGCACTAGTTTTCTGGGGTCTGAATCAGGTGAGCTCGGCTTTAGACCTGCAGAACTTACAAAACTGATCCCAACCAATGCTGCTGCTGATGTTGTTAAGTGCTGTTGAGTCAGTTCCCACACATAGTGACCCTGAATAGGGTTTCCAAGGAGAGGCTGGTGAGCTTGGACAGCCAACCTGTCAATTCAAACCAACTTTTGCAGTCTAGTGCATTAATCCACAATGGCACAGCAGGACTCCTCTAGAAAAAACTATCATAACCAGCCAGCTTGCGCCCAGCAACCCTCTGGGCCAGAAAGACACTGATGCTGCTACGTTTAGGGCTTGCAGAAACTACTTCCAGATTGGTTGCCCTAACCATAGACAATATCTAGGTCTATACAGGCACCATCTTGAGCTCTGGTAGCGTAGTGATTATGAATCAGGCTGCGAACCACAAGGTCAACAGTTTGAAACTACCACCTGTTGCGTGGGAGAAAGATAAGGCTTTCTGCTCCTGTAAAGATTTACAGCCTCAGAAACTCTGTACAGTCAGAACCAACTCCACAGCACATAACCAACCAATACAGGTACCACTTAGGATGACAAACACAATAATCTCATCCCGCCCCTATCCAAGTTCTGTGATCCTTGGCTGGCAAAAACTGCACAGAGTTTAATCCCTTTCCGAGTCCAAGTCTGGCTCCAGCTTAGTCTTTTTTTCCTTTGGTTGTTTTTGTTCATTTATTCTTTTCCTTCTTCACTTCCCTGTCCCTTGTTTTCATCCTCTTTTCTCCACTTTTGCTTTTCTTCTTTTCTTCTTTTCTTCTATTTCTCCATTCCCTTCTCTTTATTTCCTCTTAATTTTTCTTTACAATTCTCTGTTCTGTGTCTCTTTTATTCTTCTCCCTACTTAGCTTTGTTTTTATTATTTTTTCTCACATTTTGCTCTTTCACAGTTTTACTTTACTTTCCCATTTTTTCCTTCAGTTATATTTGTTTTTCTTGCTGCTACCTGTTTTTTTTTTCCTATTTTATTGTTTTTCTTTCTTTCTTTTTGTAATTCTTTCATTCTTTATGTTTTGTTTTTCTTGTGTATATGTGTATACATTTCCTTTTTTCCCTACCCAAAGGGAGACAGAGACCATGCCTATATATCACAGCCACAACCATACCTTCTTCAGCTCCATTCACTACTCAAGATCCACTACCATCTTCTATACCACCTGATCGGTGACAGACAGCAGCTAACACCAACCAAACCCAACCTAATCTTAGCTGCATGAAAGATGATTGGAAAATTGTGCTCCATTCTAAAATCACATCCACCATATTGTAGCTGATAAGTACCTAAGAAAATACCAATATACAACCATCAATTAAATACAAACAAATAGATGTCACAATGTCTTGGACACACCAGAAAATTTTAGTACCCTTGAAGAAACAAGACAGCGGCTCAACCAACTGTTTAAGTGCAAAGCCAGAAAACACTTCTGAAGAATAAAATGTATTAGAACTACCTGAAAAATAATTTTTAAAAGATATCTAGGTAACTTCAACAGTTTGAGAGAAAGACAATAAAGCAGCAGAGGAAAGCAAGGAGAACACAGAATAAAACTTTAGAAAAATTCCTTAAAACACTACAAGAACAAACAGGCAAAATAAATGAAAAATTAAAACAATACCAAGTTTGCAAATAGAAATCCAGAAGTTTCACAGTATCTCAGAAATGGAATACATTGAACAAACAAGAGTAGATTTGAATCAGTGGAATGCCAAATTAGTTAGCTTGAAGATAAATCTCTCAGTACTAGTCTGCTAGAAGAACAATATGAAAAAAGGAGGAAAAAAAAAACCTGAAGAAAGGCTAAGATTTAGTTGGGACACTGTGCAGAGGAATAACTTAGAGGTGACAGGGATTCAAGAACAGAAAGAGACCCAAAAAAAGTCTCCAAAAATATTGAAGTAATCTTAGAAGAAATAAACAGAACCACTGTACTAAGAAGAAATGGTTGACCTTCAACCGTATCAAGAGGTAGCCCAAGGAGATGAAGGAAAAAGTCCAAGTTACACTGACGGCATTGACAAAGAACAGAGCTACAGGATTTGATGGAATACAAATTGAAATTGTTCCACAAACTGAGGCAGCACTGGACGTACTCACTCATCTGCCAAGAAATTTGGAAGACGGCTACCAGGACAACTGATTGAAAAATAACCTTATTTGTGCCCATTCCAAAGAGAGGTCACCCAACTGACAATATCATTAATATCACAAGCAAATAAAATGTTGCTAAATACAATTAAAAAATGGCTGCAGCAATAAATTGACAGGAAGCTGCCAGAGATTCAGGCTGGGTTAAGATATATACATGGAATGATAGATATCATTGCTGATGTCAGATGGATCTTGGTTGAAAGCAAAGAATACCAGAAAGATGTTTTCCTGTGCTTTATTAACTATGTAGTCTTCAATTGTATAGATCATGAAAAGCTATGGACAATATTGTGGAGAATGAATAATCTAGAAGACTTAATTGTGCTCATGAGGAACATGAATGTATACCAAAAGGCAGTCATTCAAACAGAAAAAGGGAACACTGAATGGTTTAAAATCAGGAAAGGTGTATGCGAGGCTTGTATTCGTTCACCATATTTATTCGATCTGTATGCCTAGCAAATAATCTGAGAAACTGTATTATATGAAAAAACCCAACATTGGAATTGGAAGAAGACTCATAAACCACCTGCCATACCAGATGATGCAACCTTGCTTGCTGAACGTGAAGAGGACTTCAAATACTTGCTGATGAAGATCAAAGACCATGGCCTTCAGTACAGTTGTACCTCAATGTAAAGTAAACACAAGTCCTCACAAATGGATCAGTAAATAACATAAAGATAAATGGACAAAAGATTGAAGTCATCAAAGACTTCATTTTGCTCAGATCAACCTTCAATACTCATGAAAGCAGCCATCTAACTTGCAAGTAACATATTATTGTAGGCAAATCTGTTGCACAAGACCTCTTTCAAGTGTTCAGAAGAAAATTGTCAGTTTGTGGACTAAATTTGCAAGTGGAAGTTGGACAATGAATAAGGAAGACTGTACAAGAATTGATGCATTTGAGTTATGGTATTGGAGGAGAATATGAAAACTACTATGGGTTGCCAGAAGAGCAAACAAATCTATGTTGGAAGATGTACAGCCAGACATTATCTCTCATACTTTGGGCATATTATCAGGATGGACTATGATAATATGGAGAAGGACATCATGCTTGGTAAAGTGGAGGGTCAGGGAGAAGCAGGAAGACCCCCAATTAGTTGAATTAGCATAGTGGCAGCAGCAATGGGCTCAAGCACAATAACAATTTTGAGATTCACACAGGACTGGGCAGTGCTTTGTACTGTTGTACATAAGGTCACTATGAGTCGGTACCCATTTGTAGGCAGCTAACAATAAACAGCAACTACAACAGCATCCTGAAAGACATACATAATAAAAATCAAAACACAGGATACTAGAAGAGACATCAAAAAGTAGAAACACATCCTGTGATCATTGATTGGAAGACAATGTAGTGAAATACCAATTCTACCTAAAGGTATCTAGGGACATCGTGCAATTCCAATACAAATGTATCAGCACTTTCTGAAATGGAGACATTAACAACCAACTTCATATAGAAAAGAAAGAAATCCTGAATAGCCAAAGTAATAGTGAAGAAAAATAACAAAGCAAGATATCTCACATTGCCTGATAACAAAACATAGTATAGAGCAATAAACAGTCATGAAAACAGTCTGGAACTGATACAGTGATAGACACATAGACAAGTGGAATATAATTGAGTATGTAGAATAAACCCAACAATTTATGGACAATTTATTTTCAAAAAAGACTCAAAGTATATTTAATTGGGAAAATTATCTTTAAAAAATAATTTGAAAAAACTGGATATCCACTTGCAGAAAAAATGAAATAGAACTCATACCTCACACTATAAAAAAAATTAACTCAAAATGATTAAAGATATAAATATTAAAATAAATCTTTAAAGTTCCTGGAAAAAATACAGGGAAGAAAAATATGAGACGTAATCATTTGTATAGATAAGATAAATATATGAATAGGAGACAAAATAGATAAATGAAACTTTAAAAATGAAAAACATTCCCATCAAAAGAAAAAAAAGAGAACTTACAGAGTGTTAAAAAAAAAAATTTCAGGAGGACATTTCAGGTAAGAATATTTTCTGTTTTGATAAAAAATACTTCACAACTCAACAACAAAAAGGAAAACAATCCAACTTTAAAATGGACTAAGAACAAAAATAGAACCTTTACCAAAGAAGACATACAATCAGCCAACATACACTACACATGAAAAGATGCTCATGAACATTCACATTAGATGAGATGCAATCATATACCAACTAAAATAGCATTAGAAAAGCAGGTAACAACAAATGTTGGGGAGAAATTGGGGCTATAGGAAATTTATCCAATGTCACTGATGCTATTAAATAGCACATGTACTTTAGAAAATATTGTGGTTCTTCCCCAAACAACTAGAAGTAGAAATACCCTGATTCACCATCACTACGGGGCTGTCAGTTTGTCATGTTGTGCATTGCTGTGATGCTGGAATATATGCCACTAGTATTTTCACTGCCAACAGGATAACACAGGACTGGAAAGTGTTTCATTCTTTCATACATAGGGTTTCTCTGAGTCAAAACTGACTCAAAGGCACCTACCAACAACTTAGACATATGGAGTCCTGGTGTGGTGCTGTGGGTTAATGTCTTGGACTGCAACGTTGGTTTGAACTGCAAGGTCAGCAGTTCACACTCACCAGTTGCTCCTTGGAAACCCTACACAGGGTCACTAGTGTCAAAACCAACACTGCTTAATAATAACAACAACTAGAGACATAGAATTAGTTACACAAACAGATATACACACTCCTATGTTCTTTACAGGAGTCCTGGTGTGGTGCTGTGGGTTAATGCGCCAGACTGCAAAGCTGTTTGAATTATATTGTGGGTGGTTCAAACTCACCAGCTGCTCCTTGGAAACCCTATACAGCATCACTATGGGCCGGAATTGACCTGATGGCACTTAACAACAGCAACATGTTCTTTGCTTTAGTACCTCTACATTCAAGAGCAAATTTCAGAAATGACTTTAGATTCATTTTTGTCTTTTCTTTCTCCCCTGTCTTATTTATGACCTTTTGCTTTATGCATGTACGATGTCCCTATTATCCCAGAAATCTTTTGCTCTTCAGACATTAGTTTCCAATGAATTAAATCAACTTCTGAGATAATCTTTAAGTACAGGTGGAATATATTCAAGGTCATCATCCTTTGACAATCTTGGACTTACTTAAGTCTCCTCAGCATCAACTTGAACTTGCATAGGAGCTGATGATATTGAGCTTCTCAATCATCTTTCCACAAATAATTGTTTTGATTTGTGTATATTCCATCTGGTGAAATCCATATGTATCATCACCATTTATGCTTTTGGAAAGAAAGTATTGCAGTGAATAAGACATTAGTCTTATAAAATTCTATTATGTAATCTCCAGTGTCATTTCTTTTACAAAGATCATATTTTCCAACTAAAGAGCCTTCTTTGTTTCCAACTTTCAATTCTAATTAGCAATAATTATCAATGTATCTGTATTGCATGAAATATTGAAGTAAGAGTTGAATATATAATTTCAAAGCATAGCTCTAGGAGCCAAAATATAATGAAATATGCAAAGACCTGGAGGAGTTAGAAAATCAAAGGGAAGAACACATTCATCAATACTCAAGCTGACAAGATCGAAGAAAAAAGGCAAGCCTTGAGTTACCATAATGAAAGATTCTATGGATAAAATATTGAACAACATAGGGACAAGCAACTTGAGATGGAAGGAATACACACTCATACTACTATAAAGAATCAGTTTAACTTAAACCATTTTATGAAGTGGCATATGATTAAAAAAAAAAAAAAAGATCTTGAAGAAAGATGCCCAATCTGCACTGAAGTCATTGGAAGAAAAAATAAGATGCCTAGTAGGAAGCGAAGGATATAAATTGAGTTATTTATACAAACTGATGTAATACTGGAAGTACTGAATTGTCTATACCATTAAAGTTGGAAGGCAGATATCTGGCCAGTTGGCTGGAAGAGATCCATTCTTGTAAAATTCCAAAGAAAAGTGTTCCAAAAGAGGTCAGAAATTAGTCAACAATTTCGTTGTACCTAGCAGTCCAGTGCTTATCCTACAGTGTCACACCAAGACTCCAATATCAGGAAAGGTAACCCTAAAAGTTATAATAATCTTTCACTGTATTTATTCAATCTGTATGTTGTTAGGAGACATTTGTTGTTTTTGTGTCATGAAGTTCTTCTGGCAATCCATGATGTAGTCAGTATTCTTCATCAACACGATAGTTCAAATGCATCAATTTTGCTTCATCTTCTTTATTCAGTATTCAGCTTTTACATGCATATGAAGCAATTGTAAACATCATGGCTTGAGTTCTAATAGGTATTGAATTCTGTATTCTTTGATTTGCCTCAGAAAGTGCTTCAAGTCCTCTTTGCTTTCAGCAAGCAAGTTTGTGTCATCTACATATCCGAGGTTGTTAAGGAGCCTCCTTCTGTTATGTGAGTTCTTCTTTTATATGATATAAACACATCTTCATATAGTTCAACTTCTTGGGTTATTTGTTCATCATACAGATTGAATGAGTATGGTGAAAGGATACAACTCTGACATATACCTTTCCTGATTTTTATGCCGCTCAGTATCCTCTTGTTTGAATGACTGCATCTTTGTCTATGTTCAGGTTCCTTATGAACACAATTAAGTGTTCTGGAATGCCAATTCTTCACAATGTTATGCATAGTTATTTGTTTTGTTTTGTTCTGTTTTATGACGCAGTTGAATACTTTTGCATAGCCAATAAAATACTGGCAAACATTTTTCTATGTTCTCTTACCTGATAATTCCTCATTCCTTGGACTCCTTTCTATTTGGCTTGAATTTTTGGCGGTTCCCTGTGGAGGTATTCTGTCACTCTTTTAAATTATTTACAGGAAAACTTTATTTGCAAATGATATTAATTATATTGTTTGATAATTTCTGTGTTATGTTGGGTAACCTTTTTGGGAATAGGCAAAAATATTAATCTCTTCCAGTTGGTCGGTCTTCCAAATTTCTTGGAATAGAAATCAGAGGAACTCTGGTAATGCATTGGATTGTTGAAACATTTCAATTGTTATTCTATTAGTTTCTGGAGCTTTGCTTTTCGCCAGTGTCTCCAATGCTATTTGGACATTTCCTTCAATAATGTCTGATATTGAATATATGCTACCTCCTAAGATGGTTAAACATGACCAATACTCTTTGGTACATTGACTGTGTTTTCCTTCCACTTTATTTACATGCTTACTGCAAGATTCAATTTTTTGCCTATAGTATCGTTCATTATTGCAACTCAAGACTTGGATTTTTTTCCTGTTCTTTTAACTTGATAAATATCAAGTGAGGATTTTCCTTTTGATTTTAAAACTCTGTCTGGGCACATTTAATTATAAAATTTTCCTTTGTCTTCTCAAACTGCTCTTAGAAAAATTTTATTCATTTATTTCATTGTTTATTTTCACTTAATTTATTTCATCATTTATTCCAGTTGCATTAGCTTCTCTGTGTTCAAGATCGTTTCATAGACTCTTCTGCCATCCATTTTTGTCTTATTTTTTCTTTGTTGCCTTTTAAAAGATCCTTTGTTTTCTTTACCTATGCTGACCCTCAAATAATTCCACAATTCCTTTGTTTGTCACTCATTATTGTTCAATAGATAAAATATATCCTTGAGATGGACTTTAAATTTAGGTACATTCATGGTCATATTTGGCTCTGTAAACTTGTTTCAATTTTCCTTAGGTGTAGCCTGAACTTACATGTGAGTGATTGATGTTATATTCCTCTGGTCTTGTTTGATTGAAATTGATCATGTGTGCTCAAGAAGTATTGATAATTACTAGTGATTGGAATGCAACAGTTAGAAACAAAGAAGAAGGATCAGTAGTTAGAAAATATGGCCATGATGATAGAAATTATGTTGGAAGAACACATGATAGAGTTTTGCAAAATCAATGACTTATTCATTGCAAATACCTTCTTTAAACAACATAAAAGATGACTATACACATAAACCTCACCAGATTGAATAATCAGAAATCAAATTGATTACATCTGCAGCAATGTGCTCAAGTATAGTAGCAATTGAGGGGATGGCAAAGGACTGGGTGGTGTTCTGTTCTGTTGAGCATAGGATCACTACAGGTCAGAACCAATTTGATGGCACCTAGTAACAACAACAACAAACATCTGTGGAAGACATGATTGAAAAACTCCATATAATCAGTCAAAGTAAGGCTAAGGCAGATTGGAATAAACCATCTATTGCTCATATACAAGTCCAGGCTGAAGCTGAAGTAAATTTAAACAGGTCAACTTAAGACAAAATTTGACCTTGAATACATCCCATTTGAATTTAGAGATCATCTAAAGAACAAATTTTATTCATTAGACATGAGTAAAACCCAGAAGAGTTATATGACAACATTAATAAATTATACAGAAAGAAAGTCTTTCTATATTAAGACAAGAAAGAAGGAAAAGAACAAAATAGATGTCAGAAGAGACTGATATTGTGTATAGTTGCTGTTTATGTTGTTGAAAAAGGATATGCATAGTGAATAAGTCATTGTCCTTTCAAAATTCTTTATTGCGATCTCCAATGTAGCTTATATTTCCAACACCATATTTTCCAACTAACAATGTCCCTTCTTTGTTTCCAACTTTCACTTTCCATTCAACAGTAATTATTTTGCATTCTGAAACATGTTTGGTAATTTTCAGATTGCAGGAGTTCATAGAATTCTTCTTTCTTTATCGTTGGCTTTAGTGTTGGTACTCAATTCGAACAGTAGCTGTACTAACTGATCTTCCTTGTAGGTCTATGGATATTATGCTTTCATGGATAGCATTGTACTTCAGTGTCTTGAAATATTTTAGTTTTCATGATGAATGTGATACCATTCCTCTTCAGGTTGTATTGGCATAGTAAACCATATGGTTTTCTGATTCAAAATGGCTAATGCCTGTCATTTCAAGGTCACTAATTGCTAGGATATTGATCTTTAGGTATTATTTACATTACTACTTAAGGCAAGAATCAATAGAAACACCAGTATTCTTGGGTAATATAAAATATTAAATAATAGATATTATATGATATTGAGTAGCCCTGGTCCCACAGTGGTTCAAGCATTCAACTGGTAACTGAAAGATCAGCATGAAACATAGAGCCCACTATTGTTTCCATGGGCAAAAGATGTGGCTGTCTAATTCTGTTTATATTTGCAGGCTTGGACACTCTTTGGGAAGCGTTCTATTCTTTCTATAGTGAGGCAGTTCTACTTTGTTCTACAGGGTTGCTATTGGTCAGAATCAACTCAATATCAGTGACTTTGTTGGGATTACTTGATATTGATCCATATTATTAAATATAGAATAAATGAATTGGTAGTGTTATTAATTTTAATTTTATTCATTTATTGTTGAGAATATATACAGGAAAGCATGTACCAATTTAATAGTTTCTACATGTGCAATTCAGTGACATTGGTTATGTTCTTTGAGTGGTACAACCACTCACCCTCCTTTCCAGACTTGTTAGTCTCACATTAACATAACTCACTGCCCCCTAAGGTTCTTGGTTCCAATCAAAACTTTCAACTTTCTGTTGACAATTTGATCCCAGAAAAAAAATTCGTAGGAGAACATAACATTCAAGAAAGACATTTTTCACTAGTTAAGCTAAACTATTATTTAGTTTTAGGAAGAGTTCAGGTTTATATTTTTGTTTTAAAGTTTAAAGATTATCTCAGCGCAATATTGTCAGGGTTTCATCCAACCTTCATGGCCCAGGAAGTCTGGAGTTCATGAGAATTTGAAATTCTGTTCTGCACTTTTACCTATTTGATCAGGATTATTCTGGCCAACTTGTACACTAGCAGTAGCTGGGCACCATCTAGTTCTTCTTTTCTCATGTCACAGCAATCAATTGTTCATGGAAGCAATTAGCTACACATTCAGTTTCCTCCTTCTAGTCCTAATTCTGGAAGTGTAGTGGTTACGAATTGGACTGAGAACTGCAAGGTCAGCAGTTCGAAA
>NW_006409136.1:296163-306617 GCF_000296735.1 Chrysochloris asiatica
TATAGAGACGCTGTATTGTGTTAGGAGTGGCTGATGGGTTTGAACATCTGACCTTGAGGTTAGCAGTCAAGTGTTTATCCTACAGTGCCACAACAGGGCTTTGTTAACCACCTTGTTGTTAAGTGCCATCAAGTAGCTTCCAACTCATAGAGACCATACATAGGGTCTTCAAGGAGCGGCTAGTGGGTTTGAAACACTGATATGGTGGTTGAAACAGACCTTGTGGTTGAGTGTTTATCCTACAGCACCTTAGTAAATTAATTTAACCCCTATGGTATCTTAGCTGAATCATTCTCTTGAGAAAGACTCAGTGGAGCATGAGTATATTAGATTGTCATGAGGAGCATAGTGCAGAAAAAGAATGGAACTAGTATAGGGCAGGCCTCGGCAGTACAAGGGTCCCTAGGCAGTTGGGGAATGGGTTTAAATAAATGAGGATGCAAGTTTAAAAAAGACAGGATAAAGAATTCTAGTCACAGTTCTGTGGTTTCAAGATTTTATTTATATTGATCCTAGGAAACCTTGGTATATCTATTCTTCATTCTCTTCTGCATTATAATGTTGCTGATTTTAGTATATAGAACTTAATTAGAAAAAATCTAACTGAGGCATCACAATTTATTACATTGATTCTATGGGAAAATTCATTCTAACCTCCAGACAATCCACTTCTAAATGAATTTTAGGAACACAACCAATTTATAATTGAAGACTGCCTTTATTTACTGCTTATACAGTATTCACTTAGAAACTAAACATTATGTGGAAAAATTTATAAATCTTTCCTATACTATCTAACAAAAACAGACATTTCTGGACATTCACAGATAATATATATGACTATGCACTGAAAAAATAGTGTGACAAAAGTTTAATTTAGAAACTGCTGCAAATTTTATTTTGTGACCTGAGATGTGGTATAACAGAGTATACCTATTTCAAAAGAACAACTGTAGTTATTGTTGTTAGGTGCCATTGAGTCAGTTCTGAATCATAGCGACCCTATGCACAACAGAAAGAAAAACTTCTCAATCCTGTGCCATCCTCACAATTACTGTTATTCTTGAACCCATTGTTACTGCCACTGTTTTGATCCTTCTTTTTAAATGTCTTCCTCTGTGTTGCTGACCCTCTACTTTTCCAAGCTAGATGTCCCTCACCAGGGACTGTTCCTTCCTGATAACATATGCAAAGTAAAGAGATGAAGTCTCTCCATCCTGGCTTCTAAGGGGTATTCTGGTTGTACTTCTTCCAAAACAGGTTTGTTTGCTTTGGCAGCCCATGATACTTTTAACATTCTTCTCCAACACCATAATTCAAATACATCATTTGTTTTTGGTCTACCTTATTAATTTTCCAACTTTTGCATGCATATGAAGTGTACCTTAGTTCTCAAGCTGACATATTTGCTCTTTAACACTTTAAAGAAGTCTTGAGCAGCAGATTTGCCTAATGCAATGTGTCATTTAATTTCTTGACTGCTACTTCCATGAACATTGTTTATGGATTCCAGCAAAAAGAAGTTTTTGACAACTCCAGTCTTTTCTCTGCTTATCATAATATTTATTGGTCCAGTCATGAGGACTTAATTTTCTTTACACTGTAGTGCAATCCATACTGAAGGCATTTTTCTTTCTTCTCCATAGGTATTTCAAGACCTCTTTGCTTCCAGTAAGCAAGATTGTGTCAACTGCATATTGCAAGTCATTAATGACTCTTTCTCCAATCCCAATGCCACATTTTCTTCTTATAATCCAGCTTCTTAGATTATTGGATCAGCATTCAGATTGAATGAATATGGTAAAAAGACACAAGCCTGATGCATACCTCTCCTGATTTTGACCCACTCAGTATCCCTTTGTTCTGGTCTAAGAATTCTCACTTGATCTATATAGAGTCCTCATGTACACAATTAAGTACTCTGGAAATCCTATTCTTTTCAATGTTATGCATAGGTTTGTTATTATTCACACAGTCAAATGCCTTTGCATGGTCAATGAAGCAAAAGTAAATATCTTGTATTCTCTGTTTTAACCAAGATCCATCTGACATCAGCAATAACACCCCTCGATCCGTGTCCTCTTCTGAATCTGGCTTGAATTTTTGAGAGCTAACTCCCTGTCAATGTACTACTGCAACCATAATTGGATTATCTTCTGCAAAATTTTACTTGTGTGTGACAGTAATGATATTGTTAGGTGATGTCTGCATTCAGTTATCTTTCTTTGGAATTGGAACAAATACAGAACTTTTACGATTGGTTGACCAGGTAACTGTCTTCCAGATTTCTCAGCATCAGTTACAGAGTGTCTCCAGCAATGAATCTGTTTGTATTTCATCAGTTCCTGGATCCTTGTTTTTTACCAATGCCTTCAGTGCAGCATTGGAATTGGAATTCTTACTTGAGTACCATCAATTCTTGATCATACCTTTTGAAATGGATGAACATACACCAATTGGTAGAGCTACTCTATGGATTCCTTCATTTGGTGCTTCTTGCATCATCCAATATTTTACTCACCGAATCCTGCAATATTGAAACCTGAGGTTGAATTTTTTCTTTAGTTCTTTTGACTTTAGAAATGTGTAAAGTGTATTTCCTTTTGGTTTTCCAATTCCAGGTGTTTGCACATTTTATTTTAATACTTTATATTCTTGAGCTGCTTTTTGAAATTTTCTGGTCAGTTTTCTTCATCATTTCTTTCAGTGGCTCTAGCTCCTCTACATTGAAGAACAACTTTCAGTCTTTTCTGACATCCATCTTGGTCTTTTTAAATTTCCTGCCTATTAATGACACTTTTCTTCTTCATATATGCTGTTTTTTATGTCATCCTACCACTCCTCCGGTCTTTGGTTGTTAGTATCTAATTCATCAAATATGTTCTTGAGGTGGTCTTTAAATTCAGATGTAATATAATCAAATTTGTGTTTTGGTGCTTGTGGACTTGTTTTAATTTTCTTCAGCTTCAACCTGAATTTACAGATGAGCAATTGATGGTTTGTTCGGCAAATGGCCCTGGTCTTGTTGTGTCTAATGATATTGAGCTTCTCGATAAGCTCTTAGCACAGATGTAGTCAAATTGATTCCTGTGTATTCTATTTAGTGAAATCCAAGTGTATAGTCTCTACACTGTTGGAAAAAAAAATGATATTTACAATGAATATGTTATTTGTCTTTCAAAATTCTATCATGTGATATCCAGTATTGTTTTGATCATACCTTTTCTGATAGTAGCACTATCCCGTTGTTATGTACAGGTTACACATGAGTAAAATGAAGTGTTCTGGAAATCCTATTCTTCACAATGTTATCCATAGTTGGTTAAAATTCACAAAGTTCACTGTCTTTGCATGGTCAGTAAAACAAAAATACGCATATTTTGGACACTTTTTGCTTTCATCCAAGATCCATCTAACATTCGCAATGCTATCCCTCATTCCATGTCCTCTTCTGAATCTGGCTAGAGTTTCTGACAGCTTCCTTTCCCTGTATTTCTGCAATTATATTTGAATTAGCCTCAGAAATCTTACAGGTGTATGATTATCAGTGATATCGTTTGATAATTTCTATGTGCTGTTATATCACCTTTTTTTCTGGAATGGGCACAAGTGTAGATATTCTCCAATTATTTGGCATGATCTTTCAAATATCTTGGCATAAACGAATGAGGTCCTCCATCACTGTATTTGTCTGTTGAAGCATCTCATTTGGTATCCTGCCAATTCCTGGAGTCTTGTTTTATTTGTTATTGTTGTTGATTTTACCAATGCCTTTGGTGAGACTTGTATATCTTCCTTTAATACCAGCCACCCCTCAGTTCTTGATCATATTCCACCACATGAACTGTTTGAACATCAACCAATTATTTTTCTGCAGTGATTTTGCTAATTATGATGTCTGAAACTTATTAGATAGAAACAACTTACTTCATTATATATCGTAAGACCAATTGGATCATAATATAATAAGATGATGGAAAATGATTAGGGTCATTCAACAAACATGTCAAAATAGTGTAAGACATCTGGCCTGTACAAATGCCATTTCAAAGACTAATGGCCATATATTGTAGAGACTGTCATAATGGGATAAAGCACTGGATGGCAAGGTCAGTTTGAACCACAAGGTTGGCAGTTCAAATTCACCAAACACTCGTTGGAAGCCCTCTACAGGGTCCCTATGAGTTGAAAGTGACTTGAGGGCACTAACAACAATAAAAACAACACTTAATAGGAACTGTGATTGCTCTATACTATAAGGACTGAACAGTGACCCACAAGTTCCAGGGTTTAGACTATCAGATACTCTGGGGCGAACAATGAGGTTTTCTGCTCCCACTAAGATTTATAAACCTCAGAAGAAAACCCTATACAGTGTTGCTGTGAGTCAGAACCAACTTAAAGGCACTTAACAACAACAAAAAACAACAGCGCTTAGAGGGAGCCCAGTGGCTCTATAGGATAAACACTGAACTGAACCACAAGGTGGATGGTTTGAGCCCATCAGCATCTATGCAAGAGCAAGATGAGACTGTCTCCTTGCCCCAAGATTCACAGCCTCTAAAATCCTATACACAGTCGCTGTGATTCAGAATCAACTTGGTGGCACTTAACAGCAACACACTTATGAAGATACAATTGCCCCCGAGATTGAAAAAAGAAAAGACTACACATAATTATCACTGTCAACCTACATATTTTTCCACACTGAACACACATCCATTGCTTTCAGTTCTCTTAACTTTTATTAATATGTATCGTATCTTGCATTAGAAAGGGCTTTCTGATTTTCGTGGGCTTTTTGTTTTGTTTTGTTTTTAAGGTTTTGTAGATTGAGTGAAAGTTTACAGGGCAGATCATCAGTTTTACATTCAGCAAATCATACACCTTGTTGCATTACAATGATTATCATCACCTCCATGTACTATCAGTTAACTGTGTTTCTTTGTTCATTTTATCTCTTTTTTTTTTTTGAATGCTCAGGCATGTGTGATAATTTACACCACCAAAGGGAGCATTCTGCAAGTCAGCCTCCTGGCCGCCATCTCTTAGTCCCTCACTTCCCATGAATCTAGAGTCCTCAGCTGCTCCCTCTCTCCAGGTCCCCATCTCTGCCTCCATCTCTGGTGTCTCTGCTCCTCTGGATAAGGTCTCGCATTCCGCTTGTGCTCTTTTCCCTTGATGATCCTAGAGTCCTTTGTTGCTGGACTGTAAGATTAACTACTCCCCCATTTTTGTTACAAAATTTCTACCTTCACAGTTGTGACACTTGCAATTAGTCATGATAAAAATTACTCACTGTTGAATCATAAGAATCTTATCCCCATCTCTTTTAACCAGACCCATCTAGACAAGATGAAAACTATTCAGTGGGGGCTCTTTCTTCCCCCACATACTCTTAAACTAAATTCCCCCTTGAAACCTTGTAAGCCAGTTACTTCATTCCTTTATCGCCTCCTCATTTTACATAGCCAATGTCTAAGTTGCCCATCCCTATCTACCTTATGTACATAGGGAATAGCATTGATACTTGATGTGAAGACTCCTTCCCTCTCTGTTGGTATTTAGAGTATAGGTTAAGTTCATGAGTATACTCCATGAGTATAGGTTAAGTTCATCAAATTGTAGCCATTTACCCTCATTTCCTTTGTCATAAATTGTTTTGTTGTTTGTTTGTTTTTTTATCTTCCTCTAATCAAGTTCTGATTATCAAGCTATTGAGGCTAGGTCAAATGGATACTGTCTGCAAGTTTGGGTGTTCTTGTGAATCTCCCTCACTTCATATCAGCTGGATACTTCACTTTCAGCTCTAGCCCTCTGTGGCTATGTCCCTCTCCATAGGCTCAGGTGTCCCCACATCTCGCCACACTTTGGACCAATCAGGCCTTCCTCTTCTCTCTCTCATCTCCAGGTCAATGGGAGTCTATGGAAGGTGGTTGAACTCAGCCCATTTCTTCATTGCTGCCTTCCCCCTCTTCCACTCACCAGTAGACCAATGTGGTCATCAGCAAGCTTACATGCCTGCTCATGTGTTCTCTTTGAGTTTCAGTCTTAGAGGGGGGGGGGCTTTCTAGTTTTCATAGTGTCATTCGAACACCACAACCTAAACTCATTAGTGACTAATGACATTACTTCAGTAATCAATATCAACTCTTATTTTCAGAATAACAATCTTTCACGATCTGTCAACTTCCTCTGAAGTCACTTAACTCAGGTTGTCTGTGCAGAACTGAATTATCAAAGACATTGACCTTTAGCAGTTTTATATGATCATGGTTGATAGGTATAATGGCCACAGGAAGTATAGAAAACTGGATTTGAAAAATGAGTTTTACTATGTAGCAATATACTCTGTATACTAAAACTCTGGTCCCTGTTGATGGGTTAGATATTAATTTTGTTTGCTTTGAAAGACATTTTGCCTTTGTGAAGTACTTAAATAACTGTTTCATGTTTGTTGTTTCCTTTAAAAAGATGTCTAACATATGTACAGCAGAGGGATCCTAGAAAAAAGTCATTTTCAAGTATCAATAATATGATAAAGAGAGCTTCTGATTCCACAGAGGGGATTAATCTTGAAATATGTTAATGAAATAATAAAACACCTGTAAAATCATTGTAATATTTATAAAACATACTGTAACCAGAATTCTTACAAGTTTACTAGTGTTATTGAAGTGCTATGGTTCTGTAGGATTAGTACTGTACTGTGACCCACAAGGTCAGTGATTTGAGCCCACCAGCCACTCCATAGGAGGAAGATAAGACTTTCTACTCCATTAAAGATTGACAGTATTGGAAACCGTATACTGGGTCACTAAGAGTTGTAACCAATTCGGTGACACTTAACAAAAACAATGTGTTATTATTAACCATTGAGTTGAGAAGGAACAATTATTATCAGTGAATGATCTTAAAGGCCCCTCCCTTCTTTGTAGACAGAAAATTATTCCAACTGTTGAATTACACAATACTATAATGTTCAATGTGTAATCATACATTAATCTCTTGTTAAATACATAAACAGAAGTAAGAGGGGGTTTCAATAAGCTTATAGGAAATGGAATTAAAGATATAATTTTTCCATGAACCTATTGAAGCTGCCTTGTATTAGTGAGCATTTATGAGTGTTACATTTGTAGTACAACCACATATATTCAGATGCCAGCTCTGCCACTTCCTACCTGTGTGATCTTGGAAGTATAAGTTAACTAAGTGGGAATAGTGTCAGTTCTGATGTTGCAACATAGATACAAGGATGAAATGAGCTCTTGATTTTAAGAATTAAATGTGTGTTGCGCTGCTGCTGCTGATTATGACTATGCTGATGCTACTATATGTTACAAGTTTATTTTTAGTTGCTGTCCAGTTGGTCCCAACTCACAGGAAATCCCTGGATAATGAGAAAGAATCATTGTGCTCCATAGAGTTTCTTTAACTAAGGATTTTTATAAGTAGATCATCAGGCCATTCTTCCTGATTGATCTTAGTCTGAAAACACCACTGAAACCTGCTTAGCATTATAGCAACGTGCAAACCTCCACTTACAGATGTGTGTTGGCTACACTTAGTCATATTGAAAGGGAATTGAAGCCCAGTCTCCTGCATGAATGGTGAGAATTGTATCACTGAATTATGGCTGCCCTTTAAGTTGGTATTTCAAATTTATGACCAAGAAATCTAGCAAATACAAAGGGTGACCAAATAACACTAGGAAATTTAGATTTGGCTTCAGAGTTTGGGGAAATTGCAGTTCTCATCAATCAAAATATATTTTCATACCTATCTGAGGTCAGTGAAAGCTGTCTTTATAGCTACAGAATGTGTTTATCTGGTTCCTTTTAGCATTTCAGAGACACTCTTCTTTCAGAACATTCTAGACATTGACTCTCTGGTTCTTATACACTCTTCAATATTTTGCCTACTAAAATTTCTTAAGAGTGGAATGTCAAAAAATGAAGAAATGGCTAAATTTCAAATACAGTTTTTCCAAAAAAATTATCTGTGTTCATCCTACATATTTTTGAGTCTTGTTAGATATATTTCCTTGAATTTGTGGATAGTATCCTTTGAAAAATTATGGTCAGAGGTTCAGTCGTCAGGTCCTGAATCAGATAGGCTTGAGTTTACATTTAGACTTTTCAGACTTTACCATTTCTTATTGGTACAACTTGGATAAGTTAATCAAGCTCTCTAGTCAGTCGTTTCCTCCTGGTTTAAATTACACAGGTAAATGTGAGATTAGCAGCCCAATTAGTAACCACTATGCTCTGGTAGCAGTGGTTACCAGTCAGGCTGCCAACTGCAAGGTCCGCGGTTCGAAACTACCAGCGGTTCCACTGGAGTAAGTTGAAGCGTTCTGCTCCTGTAAAGATTTACAGCCTCGGAAACCCTGTGCAGGGTCACTATGAGTCAGAACCGACTCCACAGTACTTAACAACAACAACAACAACGCTAAGTATATCTAAATTGGTGAAAGTAGAGCCCACGGTACTCAGTATATTCTCAGAATGCCCTTAAATTGGGACTAGGGGCAGTTGATGATTATACTTTTAGTGAAGACAACTCTGCTTAGTAGTTATTGTTAAGTGCCATGGAGTCTGCTCTGACTCATAGCGACCCTGCATAGGGTTTTTGAGAATCTGGTGGATTTGAACAACCGATTTTGTGGTTAACAGCCCAGTGCTTATCCTACAGCACCACACCAAGATTCTGCTTAAAAACATTAGATAACGCACTTACTGAAATTGATTTCTCTTTATGTGTTGCATCCTTTCACAATGAAAAGATGCTTTTCATAACTATAAATATCATCCCTTCAAATAAAATACTAAAGCAGTTACCAAGAAAGTTATAAATCTTTATATATATGTGACATGAGCCGAAATTTTCAAATGTGTTGATGGTACATTTCTGACATTGTAGAGTTGATTTTATGCCATTCATATTAGAGAGTAAAATTTAAAGGCAAAGCAGCAGCGTTATTCAAAGAGGAAGTAATGCTTACTCATTGTATATGTGGTCATTGGAATGTTTGAATTGCACATACAGAGTTACCAAATACAGGATTCATGGACCTTGTCTGGGACAAGGATCCAGAAGTTCCATGTGGTTCATAACCACCAAGAAAAGTGAAAATGCCACTCCTGGTTGTTCATAGGGCATATCCAAAATTTAAGTAAGACTTCTGGGAGATTACAACAGCTTGCATGCCTGACTTCTTTATGCTAATTTCAGAATAATAATTTCATTTGAGGTTTGAGTTACTCAAATTATATGGTCATATTAGTATAAGAAATAAAACTTGCAATGCCACTTAATTTATTACATAATTTCAAATGTCTGATTTCAGATTTATGTTATTTGACATTTCTCAATAATGGCATAAGAAATAAATTACACAAGTGCATCCAAAAGTTTCATGATTGTGTTGAATAATGCTACTGTACAGACAGTGGATTCTTGAACAGTTGTTGATATAATCTCTCATGCAGGGGTGAGGACTTTAGATAAACATCTCACATGAGCTGACAGAGGAAACTCATGTACCCTCTTCATCTTGACATATTTATATTCCGGTAGCTGACCCTAAATTTTCTTCTCATGGCAACAGAGTGGTATTGTTTATCCTCAGTGTTCTGGTTGCTTTCCTATTGGCTCTCCCATCCATTCCAGACTCTTTCCTGCCTGTTCTATATTGTAAACATTTATATTTACCAAAATCTCTTACCTTCGAGAGTTTAGAAAGTTTCAGCAAATGAACTACTCTGCTAGAACGCTGAAAGCTGAATGGCAGTAAGAAGCCAATTTGTTTCTTTCTCTGAGGTAGGCTGTTTCTCTTCCTTGTGTCTATCTTCCTCTTGACAGCAATGCCCTCTGTGGCCTCAACTACAAAAAGAAAGGTCTAATGAGGTCTACCAGGTGGACCCCATGCTTGAGTTTCAGTTACATAATTGACTCATTGCTTGTCTAATCCTCTAGGTAAAGATTTTTTGTTTTTGCTTTTCTCTTGGTTGCCTAACTCCTCAATATAGTTTCTGTGCTTTTCCAACATAAGTATAAACAATTTTCTATATTAAAGACACTCTATTTAAAATACCCCATCACTCATCTGTCAATTTGTCATACTGTGGAGGTTTGTGTGTTGCTGTGTTTCTAGGAGCTACACCATAGGTATTTTAAACACAATCTGGGTCACCTATGGTAAAATGGTTTCAGTGGTGACTCCACACTAAGACAGAGTAGGAAGAAGAACTGGAGAAGAGTAGCAACCTCAAAGCAGACCAGAACAAAAAGATATGAGTGGAGCAAAACTTACCTGATCTTCATTTGCTGATGGGATACAGCTCAAAACAAGAAGAAAGAGATGCAAACATGCATTAACAATTGTAATGTGGAATATACAAAGGAAAAGTAAAAGTTTCTAAAATGGAGCACATAAAGATTGATATACT
>NW_006409136.1:307464-308323 GCF_000296735.1 Chrysochloris asiatica
ACTAGATGGAATACAGAGGGATCAAGTTGATAATATAGGTGAGAAAAGACAATGGAAGTGTTTTTGACTCATAGAAACCCTACATAGGACAGAGAAGAACTGATCCCTAAAGTTTCTGAGACTGTATATCATTAAAGGAGCATATAGCCTCATATTTGTCATGAAAAGAAGCTCAAAATCATCAGCCTCAGACAAAATAAAACCAGGAATCAACTTTGGAACAAACCATCAACTCCTCTTATGCAATTTCAGGCTGAAGATGAAGAATATTAAAACAAGTCCATGAGAGCCAAAATATGACCTACAGTATATCCCACCTCAATTTAGAGAGACCATCTCAAGAATAGATTTGACACATTAGATACTAATGACCAAATACCAGAGGATTTTGGGGGTGACGTCAAGAACATCATACATGAGAAGAGCAAAAAGTCATTAAAAGACAGGAAAGAAAGAAAAGACAAAAATGGATGTCAATGGGACTCTGAAACTTGCTCTTGAGCATAGAACTTTAAGAAATGATGAAGTAAAGAGTAGAATAGAAAATTTAAGCAAGCAGCTGAGAAGACAGAGTAAAATATAATGATATATGCAAAGACCTGTACTTATAAAAAAACAAAAGGGAAGAACATGCTTAACATTTCTCAAGCTGAAAGAACTGAAGAAAAAATTCAAGTCTTGGGTTGCAATACTGAAAAATTATATGGGCAAAATAGTGAATAAGAAGGAAATTTTTAAAGAAGTTGGAACAAATACACAGAGTCACTGTACCAAAAAGAATTGGTGGACGGTCAAGTACTTCATGATGTAGTATATGATCAATATCCATGGCATTGAAGAAAAAAGTCAAAGCTACACA
>NW_006409136.1:309691-310970 GCF_000296735.1 Chrysochloris asiatica
GATCAAGCACTTGTCTGCTAATGAGTTAGCAGTTTGAACCACTGATTCCATGAAACAAAAGACCTGGATATCTATTCATAAAGATTAGAGCCTTGGGAACTATAGGACAGTTCTACCCTGCAATATAGGGTCACTGTTGGTTGGAAGCAACTCAACAACACACAACAGCAACAACACATGAAATAGCTAGAGTGGTTGTACTTACTAACTAAACCCTGACTTACACATATATATTGAAGGGGAACATATCTGTTCTGAAATTGAATCATTATGGAACAATTTCATCATAGGTTGTATAGAATATTTACTATGAAATGAAAGAAATAGTAGCATATACTAATGGAAATCTCATCTAACCCAAAACAGTATAAAAGCAATAGGTAATGAATGAGGCAGATCTTGAGATCTTTCTCTTTCTTGATTGGACAAAGGATAAGTGGATCATCAATGGTTCTCAGCAATCTTTCAAGCAACCCATGATCCATCTTATATCAAATTTCCACATTTCATACTTAACAGGTTTTCTACATTATTATTTCCAAGCATCGTACCCAAGTACTAACACACATTCTGGTTATCATCACACTTTTCTTTCTTAAAATACTAAATACATTTATCCTGAGTGAACTCTTAAAATTTTCTCTACTTGATTGCAATCTACTAAGTTCCTTTTCTTTCAGTTTAATATTTAGTACAAAACATTTTATTTTTTGTTAATTTACTTCTACTAATCGTAATTCAATTGTTCCTTGCCTTCTCTAGAATATTGAGAGTTCAAGAAGCAAGCAGTGTCATGGTTATGAATTCATGTTTTGTTTTTTAGTTTTATTCCTTGTTTATTTTATTTATTTTTTAAATGTTTTATTGTGAATTATGTGATAGTTTACATGGGAGAACATTAGTTTTACATTCATCCTATCGTTTATCATTTCATTGTCATGGTTATAATCCCCTACAGACATCATCAACCAATGAAAGGGTATACACTACAAGCCTGCCCCTCCATCGTCAGCACACAGCCCCTCTCCCTTTCTGGGTCTTGAGTTCACAGCCACTGCATCTCTCCACGTCATCGTCTCTGTCTCCATCTCTGGCATCACTGTTTCTCTGGGTAGGGATCCTGCACTCCACTCTTCTTCCATGATGGTTTCAGGGACCTCCTTGAAAAGTCCAGGACTTTGTTCCTGGACTGCAAAGTCAACTGCTCCCCTCCTTTTGCTATAAAATGTCTACCTTTACATTTCCAACCTTCACAGTCAGTCTTGATAACAATTATTCA
>NW_006409136.1:339439-339998 GCF_000296735.1 Chrysochloris asiatica
TGAATCTATTGTATCTTGTAATCTACATGACATCCTCACCACCTGGATCTCTGTTCCTACATTTATCCCTTCTTTTACAATGATATTATTTTGATCTTCTGTTGAGTTCCCAGCTTCTTTGAATATGTTGTTGTAGTTTTGTTCTGTTCTGGACTCTGCTGTCTGTCGACTGGTTTCCAGGTGGTTTACCACACATGTCAGTCTCTGTTGTCTGTTCTTGTTGGTTTTCAGTCCACAGAACTCCTTTAGGATGTTTTGAAGTGCTGGATTTGTTTTGTCAGAATCTCTTAGATTCTGTTTAACCTGGAATGTTTTGATTGTACCATTGTATTTGATTGATAGTTTTGCTGGATAGACAATTCTTGGTTGGCAGGGGTTTTTTTGGTGTGTTTTTTTTTCTTGTAGAGTTTTGTATATGTCTCCCATTGCCTTTTGGCCAACATGATTTGTGCTGAATCATGAGCGCTTAATCTGATTTGCTTGCCTCTGTAAGTGACTCTTCTCTTCTCCCTGGCTGCTTTAGGATTATCTCCTTGTCTTTGATTTTGGAGAACTTGAT
>NW_006409137.1:0-527 GCF_000296735.1 Chrysochloris asiatica
CCCATCCAAAATGCAAAAAAGAAAAACAACTATATATATAATTGCTGATCACAGGGATGTATGGGATTAGACGAGGGGAGGGAAGGAGGGGAACGTAGAGTACAGGGTAGGGAATAGACACAGGAAAGCTTGGGTGCTGGGGGGATGGGCAATGTACAAGAATGGGGAGAGGAATAGAAGAACAAGGCAGATGGGAGATCAGTTAGGCAGGTTTGCGCGGGCTAAGTGGGACAGAGGTAAATTATGTTGTATGCACAACCTTGGAACAACAGGGCTCTGGGATACAGGGATTGAGGCATAGTTTGAAAGGGTAAAATAGGGGAATAATGTTAAGATGCTTGGCTGTCTTTTGAATCTTGGTTTCTCTTGCCTACCGTTGTGAAATAGACACTTGTGTGGGGTGGGAAGGACTAGCCAGAAACATCACAATACGAAGCTTGTAAGCCCGTTTTTAGCTTATAACTGATTGTAATACCTTAAAACGGGCTACAAATTGCCCAATCTGGAGTGGCTAGAAGAACTGAAGA
>NW_006409137.1:2032-5105 GCF_000296735.1 Chrysochloris asiatica
TTTTTTTTCCACAAACTTTTGAAGTTACCTCATACAATATTCTTTAGGGAAGAAATATCAGAGATACTTTGGGACTTGTACAGATTTTTCCATTTGTTGCATTGCATCTATGTTTCTTTTCTTTTAAAATTGATAAAGAAAGTGAAGTCAAAAGTACCAGTACTTGTTTGTGTTTTCCTTCTCCTCCTCCTCCTTCATTTCTGTGAGAAACAGGAGGGAACTAACTTAGTATAAATCTGAAGGCTAACACTTCTAAATATTCAGAACTCCTACTTATTCCCTGAATTGTAAGACAGCACATTAGCTCTATTTTATTATTTTTTTTAACTCAGAAAAATTTCTCCCCTATTAAATAGGTTTATGCTCACCACTTTAATAATTCTCTTAGGATACTGTCTCTATTGATCTTTATTTCATGTGGAACCCTGATGGTACAGTGGATTAAGTATTGCACTTCTAACCAAAATGTTGGCAGCTTGTAGCCATCACAGCTCAATTAGAAAAAAGATGAAGCTGTCTAATGATTTACTATTTTGTCAGTCCTATGAAGAAGTACTACTTTTTCGTACAAAATCACTGTATTTTGGGATCTACTTGTTGGCAGTGTGTTTGGGTTTTGATTTTCATTCATTATTGAAAACATAGTATTGCAAAATATAAAAACAGAGAATATTGGTTCATGAATAGGATTATAGTACAACTGTTTTTTTTTTTGTTGTTATTAGTTACCACCATCATGTCCATTCCTACTTACAAACACCCTATGCACTGAAGGAAACATTATCCAATTCTGCACCAATCTCACAATAGTTATATTTGAGCCCATAGTTGCTCCCACAGTGTCAATCAGTTTTGTTGGGGGTCATCCGGTATTTCACTGTCTTTTCTCTTTACAGAACAAGATTCTCTTCCACAGGGACTGATCCCTCTGATAATATGCTCAAAGAAAGAGCATATTAAACCTCACCATCTTCTCTTCTAAGAAGAATTCTGGTTGTACTTCTTCCAACACAGATTTCTTTATTCTTCTGGAAATACATAGTAATGTCAATATTTTCCCCAACAGTATAATTAAAATATATTAATTCCTCTAGTAATCCTTATTAATTGGATAATATCCACATGCATATGAAGCAACTGAAAATACCATAGCTTGGATCAAGCAAACCTTAATCCTTAAAGTTTGGCCTTCATATTTAAAAGATATCTTGTGCAACAGACTTGCCTACTATCTGTCATATGTTACTTCATTTTTTTTTACTGCTGCTTCCTTGAGTGTTGAGCGTGAATTCAGGCAAAATGAAGTCATTGACAACTTTGATTGGTTCTCCATTTACCATGATGTCAATTTTTCAGTGCAGTTGTAAGGATTTTAGTTCTTTACATTAAGATGCAATTTATTTTGAAAGCTGTAGTCTTTGATCTGTATCTGTAAGTCTTTTAAGTCCTCTTGGTTTCAGTAAGCAAGGTTGTAGCATCTACATGTTGCTGATTGTATAGCTGGCTACACCATGTAGAATACTATAGCCACAGATCTCTCCTTTGATTAATTTATTAATTAACTTTTGAGGCACTAAAATACAGAAATTTCTGTGAAAGATATATTTTAAAGGAGGAAAATAAGACATAGTTCCTTCCCTCAAGGAAAAAAAAAAAAATGCCATGGATTTGATTTCTACTTATGGTGACCCCATGTGCCTCAGTGCAGAACTGTGTTCCATAGAGTTTTCAGTTACTAATGTTTTGGAAATAAATCATCAGACCTCTCTTCCAATGTGCCTCTTGAACTACCAAACTTTATTTTCACAACATACCACTCTAACTATTAGGATCACCCAAGGATTCCTATAGGAATATTCAGTCTAATACAGATTTTGGCAAAAATACCCTTTGGGAAAAATACATTTATCACCTCTCATAGCAAATTTTAATAAAATTTAATTTTTATTAAAACACAGTTATGGCAATTTAGTTTCAAGTTATCTTTGAATGCTTACATAAACTACAATGACACAATTGACCTGTTGTGACAGAGGCTATAAAAGCCACAAAAATATAAAATATTCATAATCTCTGACGCTTTATAGAATAATTTTGGTGGTCTTTAGTATAGTAAAGGGAGTGAGGGTCAGGTGCTGTAGGTAAAGCACTGGACTTCAAGGTCGGTTTCAACAGAAAGGTTGGTACTTTAAATCAATCAACCACTCCTTGGAAATTGTATACAGGGTCACTGTGAGTTGAAACTGACTTGAGAACATTTAAAATAATCAACAACAAAGTTTAGTAGATATTACAAATAAAAAACCAAACAGAATGTGAGAACTGTGCCTGAAGAAATCAACAGGGAAGAGTTTAATTACAACTGTGGAAATGGGGGAAAATTCTATATGCACAAGTTATGTGGGCCTTAATGAATAAGTAGATATTCAACAGAAATTAATTATGTTTTAAGAAAGAAAAGGTTAAGTATATAAAGTTGATGAATGCTTTAAAATGACATCAAACAGAGAATTGACTTCTAACAAATGTGTATCTGGAATCTTGGTGTGGTGCTGTAAGTTAAGCACTGGATTGCACCTGCAAGGTTGGCCATTCAAAACTACCAGCTGTTCTTTAAAAATGCTATATATGGTGACTTTGAATTGGAACTAGCTCAGTGCTACTTAATAACAAAAACAATAATATAAAAAGGTTTCTGGAATATTGTCAATTATATTACTGAGCCAATTCATTTTAAATGATGATATTGTTAAGTGTTATGGAATCAAGTCCAACTCATAGAGAACCTGTATATGGTTTCTGTGAGGCAGCTGGTATAGTTGATCCACACTGTGGTTAGAAACCAAGTGCTTGTCTTAGAAGGACACACCAGGACTCATTTTAGATGCTAATTATGTAATATCTTAACATCTACATCACATATACAAAATGTCTTCTTTATCATTGAAGGCATGCCAGACATAGAAAACAGCACTTACTTCTTATGCAGCAAAACAATAATTTTTGTTATCAAATAAAATAGCTTTATAAGAAGCATGCTTTTAGATTATTTAAATAGTTATTTAAATAATTC
>NW_006409137.1:6107-7507 GCF_000296735.1 Chrysochloris asiatica
CTCACCACTGGTGGGTTCTTCTGCCACACATGCACAAAGATACTCTTAGCCCAAGAGCCAGCCCTGAAATGATTTTACTAGGGAAAAGGCCAGAACAAAGGGTGTAGTGAGGAAAAGAGAGTTTTAAAACAAAACAATGAAAATTGAATTAAATCCTGAGGTACAGCATAACAACCAATGGTGGTATCTTGAAATCTATCTGACAGCTTTGAAGATAAGAAGCTGAAAGAGAACATTAAAGCCAAACTCATATTAGGCTACAGATTTTTTTTTTTTTTCTTCTCTTCCTTTTCTGCAATTATAGACTACAGAATCCAATCTAGGTTTTTGTTGTTGCTGCTGGTTTTTTAATTTTTGTTGTTGCTATTTTGCTGTTTTACACTCCTATTTTACTTTTGGGGGACTCTTTCTCTCCTATATTGTCCAAGAAAAGACAGAAACTGCTGCCATATATTCAAGCAACTATCACACTGTATAAAACACTAAAATCCAGACAAGAACCAATACCAACTACCATACACCAGGGAGGCAGACAAATCTGTGAACGTTATTCTGAGTAAAGTAATAACAAGAGTGAAAGGGGAAATCCACATCCTGATCACATCTACCTGGAGGCAATCAGAAAGCATAAAATATACCAAACACACACTCAATTAAGTATTAAGGACACAGATCAACACTAAAAATGACCATATCAGCACATGTCCAGAAATAAGATAAAATGTCTGAGACAAATGACTGAGAATTAGACCTGGACTCTATTCTATAAGGAGGGCAGGCCGTGGAAATGCCTGAGATGGAATACAGAAAAATGATTATAAAATGTTTCAAAACACTTTACAATGGACTTGAGAAAAATAATGAAGAAATCATGAAAGTGCTACAGAAACAATCAAATAAGATAGATACAGCATTGGAAACAATTCAGAACCTACAGAAAGAGGCCCAAATGACCAATAATCAAATAGCAGAAATAGACAATACATTTAAAGGGCAAAGGAAGAATAGAAGAGATTGAAGGCAGAACAAGTGAGCTAGAAAACAAATCTCTCAATAAGCCTAAGATAGAAGAGCAAGCAGAAAAATAAGGATAAAAAAATCTGAAGAAGGTGTAAGATTCATGTTGGACTACATAAAGAGGAATAAATTAAGAATCATTGACATTACAGAACAAGAAGAATCACACAAGTCCACAGAGAAAATAGTTGAAGAATTGCTGGAAGAAAATTTCTATAACTTGCTGAAAACTGAAAAGATAAACATTGAAGAAACTCAACAAACCTTAGTAAGGATGTTGTTGTTGTTGTTAAGTGCTATCGAGTCGGGTCCGACCCATAGCGACCCTGTACAGGGTTTCCGAGGGTGTAAATCTTTACGGGAGTAGAAAGCCTCATCTTTCT
>NW_006409137.1:8587-10339 GCF_000296735.1 Chrysochloris asiatica
ATTTCAAATAACTTCTTTAGGCAGCATAAGAGACAAAAATACACATGGACCTCACCAGATGGAATACATAGAAATCAAAATGACTACATCTGCTGAAAGAGATGATGGAAAAGCTCCATATCATCAGTGAAAATAAGGCCATGGGCAAACTGTGGAACAGACCATTAATTGCTCATATGTAAATTCAAACTGAAGAGGGAAAAATGGAAACAAGTCCATGAGAGCCAAAATATGATCTTAAATCTAGCCCACCTGAATTTAGGGATCATCTGAAGAACAGCTTTAATACATTAAACACTATGTCAAAAGAGACACTGAAACTTGCTCTCCAGTGTAGAGAGACTAAAACAAATGAAAGATGAGGAGGTATAAGAGATGAAGAGAAAATTTCAAAGATCAGCTTGAGAAGATAAAGACAAATATTGCAACAAAATGTGCAAAGATCTGGAATCAGAAAACAAAAAAGGAAAACCAAGTTCAGCATTTCTCATGCTGGGGGAACTGAAGAAAAAATTCAACCCTTGATTTACATTATTGAAGGATTCTCTGGGCAAATTATTGAATAATGCAGAAACCAACAAGAGAAGATGGGAAGAATACACAGAGTCACTGTACCAAAGGAAATGGTTGATGTTCAACCATTCCAAGAGGTAGAAAATGATCAAGAGACAATGATACTGAAGAAAGAAGTCCAAAGTGCAATGAAGGCATTGGTGATAAACAAGGCACCAGGAATTGAAGGAATAAAAATTGAAATCTTTCAAGAAAGTGAAGTGCCACAGGAAGAACTAACTCATCTCTGCCAAGAAATTTGGAAGACAACTATCTGGCCAACTGATTGGAAGAGATCCATATTTGTGACCTTTCCAAAGAGAGGTGACCCAACTCATTGCAGAAATCATCAGATTATATCTTTGATATCCCATGCAAGTAAATATTTACTAAACGTATTACAGAACCGGCTACAAGTATTCATTGACAGATAATTTCTAGAGGTTCAAACTAGATTCAGAAGAGGCCATCAAATGAGGGATGTCATTGCTGATGTCTGATGAATCTTGGCTGAAAACAGAGACTATCAGAAAGATGTTTGCCTGTGCTTTATTGACTACGCAAAGGCTTTTGATCATGTGGATCATGACAAGCTATGGACAACATTCTGAAGTGTGAGTATTCTGGAGCACTTAATTGTGCTCATGAGGAATCTGTACATGACCAAGAGGCCGTTTTTTAAACAGAACATGGGGACACTGAGTGGTTTAAAATTAAGAAAGGTTTGTGACACGATTGTAGTCTTTCACCATGCTTATTCAACCTTTATGAATAATCTGAGAAGCTGGGTTCTATGAAGAAAAACGTGGAATCAGGATTGGAGGAAGACTCATTAGCAAGCTTTGATATGCAGATGATACAATCTTGTTTGCTGAAAGTGAAGAGGGTGTAAAACATTTACTGATTTAGATCAAAGAGCCCAGCCTCCAATATAGATTGCATCTCAATGTAAAGAAAACAAAAATCCTCACCACTGGACCAATAAACAACATTCTTATCAATAGAGAAAATATTAAAGTTGTCAAGGACTCCAGTCTTCTTGGATCAACTACCAGCACTCATTGAAGCAGCAGTCAAGAAATCAAACGATGGATTGCATTAGGTCAATCTGCTGCACAAGATCTTTTTAAAGTATTGAACAGCAAAGATATCAGCTTTAAGACTAAGGTGCACCTGACCCAAGCCATGGTATTTTCAATA
>NW_006409137.1:10794-14444 GCF_000296735.1 Chrysochloris asiatica
AGGCAGTGTTTCATTCTGCTGTGCATAAGGTAGCTATGAGTCAGTACCAACTCAATGGCACCTAACAAACAAACAAACAAAAATACTGGAGAAAAAATTAAATGGAATATAAGGTAACCTCAAGAAAAATTAAAACTTCACAACATTTCAAGGAAATGAAAATCCAAGAAGTCATGAAAACATTAAAACTATGAGGGATCTCACAAGAAATAACACAAAAAACATGAACTTAGCACAGGAACAAACACTGAACAGAGAAAGCAGAAAAACAAACCTAATGCCAGCAATTAATCCATAGCTATTGATAATTGCACTGAATGTAAATGGATTAAATGAAACACTTAAGAGATGGAGGGTGACAGAATGGATAAGAAAACAAGATAATTCAATATACTGTCTGCAAGTGACATATCTTATACATGGAGACAAAAACAGATTAAAATCAAAGAATGGAAAAATTATACCAACCTAATTGCAATAAATGAAGAGCAGAGATGTCAGCTTGAGGACTAGGGTGCGCCTGACCCAGGCCATTGTGTTTTCAATAGCCTCATATGGATGCGAAAGCTGGACAGTGAATAAAGAGGATCGTAGAAGAATTGATGCCTTTGAGTTGTGGTGTTGGAGGAGAATACTGAGGGTGCCATGGACTGCCAAAAGAACCAATAGATCTGTTTTGGAAGAAGTGCAGCCAGAGTGCTCCTTGGAGGCCAGGATGGCTAAGCTTCGTCTCTCCTACTTTGGACATGTAGTCCGGAGGAAACAATCGTTGGAGAAGGATGTCATGCTGGGTAGGGTGGAGGGTCAGAGAAAAAGAGGAAGACTCCAACGAGATGGATCGGCCAGGTGGCATCATTGATGGACTCAGGGGTGGCAGCGGTGGTGAGGTTGGCCCAGGATCGAACATTGTTTCGTTCTGCTGTGCATGGAGTTGCTATGAGTCGGTTCCGACTCGATGGCACCTGACAACAACAAATTGCAATAAAAAACGAACAGGAGTGGCTGAAATAAACTTTAAGGCAAAAAGCAGCATAATAGATAAAGATGGACATTATCTCATGATTAAAGGCACAATTGAACCCCCATCCAAGACTAAGATTCAATGGGAATACACGAGCTTACATGCGCTCTGATTAGTGAACACATTTGTCACCGACAAAGGGAAGTGAGGGAAAAGAGCAATGAAGCTGTGAACTAAGCCCTACAATGATCAACACACTCCTGTGAACCCGGGTGGAGACCTAGTTGGATAGCAGTGTAGCAAGACCTGGGGACTCTTTGGCCCAGAGTCAGTGACATAGCCACAGAGGACTAGAGAGGAGAGTGAAGCATTCAGCTGATAAGAAGAGAAGGAATATGCATAAGAACACCCACACTTGTAGCTAATACCCACTTGACCTGGCTTCAATGATCAGAGCTCAAATAGAAGAAGAAAGTAGAGGAAAAAAAGAATAACCTGATACAATTTGATAAACTTGACCTACACCTATGAATGCAGTAGTTCAAAAGAGGGAACAAATCTTTACAGTGAAGATCATTCCCACCTTTTCCATACACAAAGTAAACAGAGATGGTTAACTTGGACATTGGCTACTCAAAATGGGATGCCTAAAAAAGGCAAGAAGTGACTGGCTTACAAGCTTTCAAGAAGGTATGGAGGAAGCTAGAATCTCCATTGAATAGTATCCAATCTGTCTGCACGGGGCTGATGAAGGACATGGGGATAGGTCTCTTTTGGTACAATACTGAATAATTGTTATCAGAATTGACTGTGAGGGTTAGAAATGTAAAAGATGTTTTGTAGCAAGAGAAGGGGAGTGATTGACTGCCATCCAGTAGCCGAGGTCGCTGGGACCATCAAGGGAGCAGTATGGAATGTGGAACCCTACCCAGAGAAAACACTTGTGCCAGATATGGAGGCAGAGACAATGACATGGAGAGTTGTAGCGGCTTGGTACTCTAGACCCAGAGAGGGAGAGGGGTTGTGTGCTGATAATCGGGGGGTCAGGCTGCAGGGTATATCCTTTGCTTGGTTGATAATGCATGGAGGGGATTGTAACCATGGCAATGAAATTATATACGATAGGATGAATGTAAGCTAATATTCTCCCATATAATTTATCACATAATTCACAATAAAACATTATAAAAAATATATCACTATGGGTAGTAACAGAGTTGATAGCACTTAACAACAAAACAACAAAATATAGGTAATCATATATATTCAGTCAGGTTTCCTGTCACAAATAACTGGAATTATATTGCTGGAATTAGTGTTCTCACTTTTGCTTAATTACTTATTTTTATTGAACTAGCACATCTCTAATTTTACTCATTTTATAATCGCAAATAATGCCCATCAGATTAGGAATAAATATTTAAATTTATGCTGTCTCCTAACTGGTCTCTGAATTTTTCATCTTACTTTTCATTTTGGTTCAATTGATTCCCTACAACTAGCACAAAAAAGACCTAAATTATGTTTTATTTATGACTTAAAAACTAATTAACAATTTACAAAACACTCTAATCGGTAGATTAAGGACAAAAATTACATACAAATACAAGCTTGTAGAACAAAGTACATATTTTCTAGATAATATTCTTGAAAGCCAAAATACATTTTTGGAAAAGAAAGATATATTAGATAAATTATAAAAAACCTAAGTAAAAGTATCCTGAAATAGTAAAATTTTGTTTTGAGAAAGAAAATGTTAGGTATATTATCTCATATATACTAAGTAAAAGTATCCTAAAGTAGTAAAGTCGTGTTTCAAGAAAGAAAAGATTAAATATGTTATCTCATACAAATTAGTTTTATTGACTTTTAGGAGTGATTTTGAAATATTTATCTTTATTTTCTACAATAGAAATGAATAAAATGAAAACCAACCTTTGATAGGGATGAAGCTATTATCCTGGCATTCAGCTAATTTAGTTTCATTGGGAATAACAAATAATGCAATCTAATTAATTAGAATGACAGGAAACTGCATGACACATTTCTTATGGCTGGCTGGCTTAACATTCTAAAACCCTCCTGTTGATTAGAACTTGCATGTTTTAAATAGAAAAGGATGTTAGACATCCCATCTGTTCTGTAGTAGAGCTTCAGGGGAAAAACAAACGAAAAAAAAAAAAGAAAGAAATAAAAAGGTACACTAAAGTCTAGTTAAGTTCAAGTCAGCAGAATAAGAAAACTATAACACTTAACAGATACACAATATAACAGGCTGACTAATTGTTTCCAAAATTAATTTGTTTTCTACCTATCTACATACAAAGGAAATGACTATTTGAAATCATAGTTGATTGACCATATGTTACATTGCAGAACACATAATAGTATTCTGTGTGTTTCCATGTGTATATAATACACTTGAAGAAACTCATATATATAGACTTGCACTCAACATTTTATGTGATAATATAGATTATAACTCATAACGTTCTCTCCAAATATGTGCATGTCATTGTTGCTGTTAACCTGTTAACCATGGAGTTGGTTCCAACACCCAGCAAACCTATATAGTGTTTCTAAGGAGATGTTGGTGATTATAACCACCAACCTTATGGCTTGCAGTCCACTGCTCATTGTAGGGTGCCACAAGACAGAATAAATTTGTGAAAAAATTAAATTTTTTTTT
>NW_006409137.1:20377-21667 GCF_000296735.1 Chrysochloris asiatica
CTGCTCGCTGATTCTTCCTTCTTTCTCATCTATTCTATTACTCTGCCCTTCCAGACGTTTTCCATTTCTGCCATTTTCTTATTGATTGTTTGGATCTCTTTCTGTAGGTTTTGAATTGTTTCTGATTGCTCCTGTAGCACTGTCCTGATTTCTTCCCTATTTTTCTCAGCTCCATTGTAATGTATTTTGAAACATTTTATCATAATTTTTCTGAATTCTTTCTCAGGCATTTCCAGGACCTGCCCTCCTTCCATCATAGAGAGAAAGTTTATTTCTGGTTCATTTGTCTCAGATACTTTATCTTTTTTTTGGACATGTGCCACTATGGACATCTGCTTTTGCTTCTTAGGCATGTGTAATGTTTGTCTGTGGCCCTAATAATTAAGTATGTAGTTTGGTAATTTTTTATGTTTTCTGATTGCCTCCAGTAGGGTGTGGTGAGTGTGTGGTCTTCCCTTTTTAATCTTTTATGAGGCGGCCAAACAACTCCAGTCGGGTAGAAAACACAGCCAAAATCAAAATCAAAGGCAAAAATGGGGTTTTCCAGTAGTGGAAGGGAGGCTATGTTACCTCTAAGCAACACAAGTTGGGTAGCAAACAAAATCAGAAGCAAAGTAAAAAACAAATGCGGTAATGAGATAATAATGAAGCAAGACAAAAAAAACAACAACAGCATGAAAGAAGGGACAGAAAACAAAAACAAAAACAAACAAAAAAACAAAAAACAAAAACAAAGAGAGAGAGAGAGAGAGAGAAAGAAAGAGAAAAAGAAAAGAGAGAAAGGATTCAGCCCCAGACAAAATGAGATTAAACAAGGCAACTCTAGTCACACACACAAAAAGAAAGAGAACAGAGGAAAAGGAAAAAAAAAAAGTAATAATAATAAAAACAAACAACAGCAAAAAAAACCCAAATAACCCTTTATCGGTTTTATAAGGAGCAGCTGATGGGGGCGGTCTACTGACCTTGCAGTTCAAAGCCCTCTGCAGTCTGGTCCCTTAACCCGCAGAACAAAAAGAAAGAAAGAGAAGAAATCAAAACCATATATTCTTTATAGGGCTTCTAAGGAGAAGCTGGTGGGCCCGAACTTCTGACCTTGCAGTTCAAAAGGTTCTGCAGTCTAGTCCCTTAATCTGCCGGGGCACAGCAGGATTACCTTGTTGCTGTTGGTAAAAATCACCTCAAGGCATCTCCCCTTGTGCTGGGTTGTGCCGCCTTGTGCCTTGCTGGCAGGGCCTGATCCTTGGAGGTTGGGCAGTGGGCTAGCCTGTGTTGCTGGGTCAGGGAAGC
>NW_006409137.1:22238-34436 GCF_000296735.1 Chrysochloris asiatica
CTTCTCTTTTTCTGCAGGCTTTTTTTGTTTTTCCTTTTCCCCTCCTAAACTAACTTCCCTCTGTCCACTGTATGTGCAGAAATCCCCCCTTGGGGTAGGTGTCACCAGTGGCTCTCCCTGTTTGAGTCTCCCAGCCACTGGAGGGTCCACCCGAGCTGGTTTCCGCCCTGCCCCTTCACGCCCAACGGAGCTGGGCTGCCGCGTCGCAATTTTAAGAAGCTTGTAATTCCTTGCACAGTGATTTCTCAAAGAAGCGGGTCTAAGGCTCTGGCGCACTAAGATTCATGCGGGCTGTGAGACTGTGAATTCCTACCTCGAAGTTTAACTCGCGAGTTTTTCCCCTGATCCCTTAGCCCCCACTCACCCGCACCGCCTGGCCGCCCTGGGAAACCGGAAGTCTGGACTTGAACTTTTGAGAGTTCCCTGTAAATGGATTGTTACAGATGTTTTGGATTATCTTTTGAAAAATTTTACTTTCATGTGATACTAATGGCATGGTTCAATAATTTCCACTTTCCTTTGGGTCATCTCTTTTTTAAATGGGCATAAAAAGGATCTCTGTCTTTCAACTTTTAGTTTGACAGCTATCTGTTTTCCAAATTTCTTGGCATAGAAAACTGAGTACCTCCATTGCCACATCAGTGTATTGAAAAATTCCAATTTATATTCCATCAGTTCTTAAAGCCTTCTTTGTCAATGCAGTCAGTGCACTTTGTACTTCTTCCTTCATTAGCATTGGCTCTTGAAATGATTGACTGTCAAAAATTTCTTTCTGATAATGCAATTTTGTATTCGTCCCATCTTATTTTGATGCTTTCTTCTTATTTCAATATTTTACCTACACTGTTGATGTTGTTGTTAAGTATCATTGAGTCTGTTCTGATCCATAGTAATACTGTATATAGTATTCAAGGAGCATCTAGTGAGCTTAAACTACTGACCTTGTGGTTCAAACTAACTTTGAATTCCAGTGCATTAGCCACAGCAACATACCAGGATTCCATTTTCCCCATTGTTGATATTGTTAGGAGCCATTGAGTCAGTACCAATTCATAGAGATCCTATGCACAACAGAATGAAACACTGCCTGATTCTTTGCCAACCTCACTGTTGTTGCCATGCTTGAGCTGACTTATGCTGCCACTTTGCCAATCCATCTCGCTGTGGGTCTTCCTCTTTTATTCTGACCCTCCACCACACCAAACATGATATACTTCTCCAGAAACTGGTCCCTCCTGACAATATGTCCGAAGTATGAGAGACAGAGTTTGTCAATCCTGGCCTCCAAGGAACATTCTGGCTGCACTTCTTCTAACACATATCTGCTTGTTCTTTTGGCATCCCATGGCACTTGCAATATTCTCCTCCAACACCATAACTCTAAAGCATCAATTCTTCTACAGTCTTCCTTATTCACTGTCCAGCATTCACATGCATAAGAGGTTATTGAAAATACATTGGCTTGGGTCAGACACACCTTAATCCTCAAGCTGGCACCTTTGCTCTTCAACACTTTAAAAAGGTCTTGTGCAGCAGAATTGCCCAATGCAATACTTTTTTTTGTTTCTGGCCTGCTACTTTCAAGAGTGTTGATGGTTGAGCAAGAAGAATGAAGTCCTTAACAACTTCAGTCTTTTCTCCTTTGATAAGGATGTTGTTTATTGGTCCAATGGTGAGTATTTTTGTTTTCTTTTTTTCTTTACATGGAGATGCAATCCATACCAAAGGCTGTGCTCTTTGATCTTCATTAGTAAATACTTTAAGTCCTCTTTACTTTCAGCAAGAAAGGTTTATATCATCTACATATCACAGGTGGTTAATGAGTCTTCCTCCAATCCTGATGCCATGTTTTTCTTCATAGATCCCAGCTTCTCAGATTATTTGTTCAGCATACAGGTTGAATAAATAAGGTGTCACACAACTTTCTTAATTTTAAACCATTCAGTGTTCCTATGTTCTGTTCGAACAACTGCCTCTTGGCCTATGTATAGATTCCTCATGAGCACAATTCAGTGTTCAGGAATATTCATACATCACAATGTTGTCCATACCTTGTCATGATCCACACAATTGAAAGCTTTTACATAGTCAATAAAGCACAGGTAAACATCTTTCTGGTATTCTGTGCTTTTAGCCAAGATCCATTGGACATCAGCAATGATATCCCTTGTTCCACATCCTCTTTTGAATTCAGCTTGAATCTCTGGAATTCTCTTTCAATGTATGCATGCAGCCATTTCTATATTACCTTTATTAACACTTTACTCAGATGGTATATCAAAGAGAGTGTCTGATGATTTCCATATTCCATTGGGTCCCCTGTCTCTGGTATGGGCATACATATCTATATCTGTATCTACATATCTACATATCCACAGATATATAGATATATGAATAGATAGATAGATAGATAGATAGATAGATAGATAGATAGATAGATAGATAGATATGCAGGTCCTGGTGTGCTCCTGTTGTTTTCCCCAGACTGCAAATACTTTTGAATTTCAAGGTTGTTAGTTCCAGCTCACCGCCAGGTCCTCAGAAACCCTATATAGGGTCACTATGGGTCTGAACCAACTCGATGACACTTAAAAAATAACATATATATATGTATATATATACATATTCAATGTAGCACCTGAACATTGTCAAGGAAATCACATCATTTCTGTATCTGAAGAAACAATGATCTTTTTTAGTATTGGTAGGAAAAAAAAAAAAATGGCTCTGAACTTATTGAAAAAAGAGTTTCTTGATCTTTAAAGGTCAAAACAAAAAATCAAGGGCAAGGGTAAGTTTTCTGCAGTTAATTTATGCATTGAATTTAGATAACCACCTATGAATAAGCTGTGATTTCACAAGTCAATTTAAAAGGATTCAACTAAAGAAAGTTAAAATTAATCCCTTACACATCCCTCTCATTTTTATTACAGAAGAAATAATTCATATCCATAGCATCAAAAATGTAGTTTTTTTCCTCTTCTTTTTTTCTTCCAAATCAGACTTTAAACAACCAGTTGCCCTCAAGTTGGTTCTAACCCATTGTACGTTCATGTGTGTCTGACTTAAATACTTTTCTATAATTATAAAAAATAAAATAAAATAAAAGTTCAATTTTTCAGAAGTGAATCACTGAGGTTTCATCCAAGGTGCCTCTAGGTGGTCTTGCACTTCCAATCTTTTGTTTAGCAGCAATTCACATTAATCATACCTTATCAACTGGTGATCATACCTTATCAACTAGTCTCACCTAAAATATTTGCATATTCTAATAAATGGAAAGCATATATATTCAAGGAAAATTACTGTTACTCTGCTGAAATTCTGCAAAGTCGTTGATGCTGTTGTTGTTAACTGCCATCGATTCATAGTGACTTTGTTATAATTGAATGGAACACTGCCAGGTCCTGCACCAACTGCACAAAAGTTATTACACTTGAGCCCATTGTTATTGCCACTGTGCCTATTCATCTCATTAGAAACTTCCTCTTTTATGCTGACCATCCACTTTATCAAGCATCATGCCTTGATCCAGGGACTGGCCCAACCTAAAAATATTTCCTAAGTATGAGAGATGAAGTCTCATCACCCAATTGAATAATGGTGGTAGCTGTTTTTTTTTTTTTTTTTTTTTTTTTAAGCTTGTAAATGTACTTATATTATCCTTCCTGGAATAGTTAATGAGCATAAAATTTACAGTCACAAACAGCAGTTTGAACTCTGTTGTTAAAATATGCATGTTCAACTTTTAATATTAGAGCAGAAGGGTTCTGAGTTGAATAATTAAAAGAATTCCACAGGAGCTGGAAACATATTGCCTTTTGATAATCAGTCTTGGTGTAGCAAAGACTGATTTGCTACAAGATAGTGTATTTAATAATAAATATAATAATAAATATTAATTGTTCTTGGACTTCCTGTTGATATACTCAGTTTATCTGTCATGGTACCTGTTTTCCAATATAATTGGTCCATATTTTTCAGGACTATAGTTTTTGTCTGCCAAATTAAAGTACATTGAAAATATTTGAGCCAGACCACTTGCCCTATGCCAATGAGCTAACTCATATTCATGTCTCAACCTTCTTAGGATTTAAGTTATGCCTATCTTGCTTTGCCATTTAGTCAGTTTCAAACCATAACATCTTACGTACAAAAGAATGAAATACTGCCTGTTATTATGCAATCATCAAAATAATTGCTAAATCATCAAAATCATTGTTAAATTTGATACCATAGCTACAGTCACTGTGCCAGTTCATCTTCCTCTTTTTCAATCTTCCTCTATTTCATTATCTCAACACATTACATAGCATGAGATAGTTTTCAAGGAATTGATCCATCCTGATAATATGTCGAAGTATGAGTGACTAAATCTCTTCATTCTGTCTCTTAAAAAACTTTCTGGTTGTACTTTTTTTCTTCCCAACACACATTTGTTTGTTCTTCTGGAAGCCTATGGTAATTTTAATATTTTTCTCCAACACTATAACTAAATATATAAATTCGCCTACAATTGTCCTAATAGATTGTCCAACTTTCACATGCTATTCAGCTGTTGGAAACACCAAGGCTTGTATCACACACACATCTTAGTCTTCAAACTGGCATATTTGATCTTGAACACTTTAAAGAGGTCTTGTGCACCAGATTTGCCTATTGCACTACATCATTTGATTTCTAGACCCATGTTTCCATGAGAGTGACTAATGGACCATGTAAAATGAAGTATTTGAAATGTCATTCTTTTTTCCATTTATCATGATGATATTTATTACTCCAGTGGTGAAGATTCTTTTTTTTTTTATTGTTGTTTTACATTAAGATAAAATTGTTGGAGGAGAATATTGAAAGTGCCATATACTGCCAAAAGAACAAATAGATCTGTTTTGAAAGAAGTTCAACTAGAGTGCTCCTTAGAGGCCAAGATGGCCAAACTCCATCTCTCATATCTTGGACATATTGTCAGTAGGGAGCAGTCACTGGAGAAGGATATCATGTTTGGTAAGGTGAAGGGTCAGAGAAAAAGAGGAAGACCCCCAACGAGATGGATTGGCCCAGTGGCAGCATCAATGGACTCAAGTGTGGCAACAGTAGTGAGTTTGGCCCTGGATTGGGCAGTGTTTCGTTCTTCTGTGCATAAGGTCACTATGGGGCGGTACCAACTCGATGGCACATAACAACAACAGCAACAACAACCCATACTGAAGGCTGTGTTCTTTGATCTTCATCAGGAAGTATTTCAAGTCCTCTTCATTTTCAGCAGGCAAGGTTGTATCATCTGCATATCACAAATTGTTAATAATTCTTCTTCCAATCTTGATGGCAGGTTTTTCTTCATATAATCCAGATTCTTAGATTGTTTGTTCAGGCTTCAGATTTAACAAGCAATGGAACAGAATACAAATCTGTTGCACACCTTTCCTGATTTTAAACCATTCAGTGTCAACTTGTATTTGAAGGATTGCATCTTGTATGTACAGTTTTCTAATGAGCACACTTAAGTATTCTGTAATACTCATCCTCCACAATGTTGTCCATGGTTTGTCAACATGTTAATATGAAAAATATTTGCATAGCAAGTAGACTGTAGGTAAACATTTGTCTGGTGTTCTCTGGTTTCAAAATGACTTCAGCAATGACTTCATTCATTTGGAGTCATATTTCTATCACTCATCTGTCACTATATCATACTGTGGTGGCTTGTGTGTTTCTGTGATTCTGGAAGCTATGCCCCGTGTGTTTTAATTACCAGCTGGGTTATCCAAAATGCACAGGTCCCAGCTGAGCTTCCAGATGAAGACAGACTAAGAGAAATGGAAGATGAACTACTTCCAAATATTCAGTCACTGAAAACCTTATGAATAGCAAAGAAATATTGTCAACACCAGATTATTGAAGATTTAAACACGATGAAGAGCACCAGCATATTATTAGATATACTGCTGGAAGATGAGTCCCTTAAATGCAAAGGCGCTCAAAATGTGACTGGGAAAAACCTACCTCCTCAATGTAGATTTGATCGAGATGACACAGATGAACTAAAGTCCTCAGCTACTTCATTGGCTAATGGAGCACAAGTCAAAATGAAGGGGGGAAGCTGTAAGCATCTGTTAATAATCAGAACACGAATTGTACAAAATATGAATCTAGAAATTGAATTTTCATTATCAAAATTTATTTGCAAATGGTATTAATGATATTGTCCAATGGTTTCCACATTCCACTGAGTCGCCTCCTTTGGATTTCTCAAAAATAATGGTCTCTCACAATCAGATGGAAAGGTGGCTGCCTTCCAAATTTCTTGGTATAGACGAGTGAGTGCCTTCAGTGATGTACCATGAAGTCAAAAGATTTCAATTTGTATTCTATCAATTTACAATGCCTTGTTCTTTGGCAATGCCATCAGTGCAACTGGAAATTATTCTTTCAATATCACACTGGCTTTGACCATATGCTATGTATCATAATGTTTGAATATAATTCATTTCTTTTTGGTAGAGTGACTCTGTGTATCTCTTCCATCTTCTTTTAATGTTTTCTGCATCATACAAAATTTTACTCAAAGAATCCTTCAATATTGCAAATTGAGCTTTGAATATTTTTAGTTCTTTCAGTTGAGAAATAATGAGAGTCTTCTAGTGACTCTGTGTATTTCTTCCATCTTCTTTTAATGTTTTCTGCATCATACAAAATTTTACTCAAAGAATCCTTCAATATTGCAAATTGATCTTTGATTATTTTTAGTTCTTTCAGTTGAGAAATAATGAGAGTGTTCTAGTCACATTTAATAATAATGCTTTTTTTTTTTTTTTCTGCCCAGTTATCCTTTGAACTTTTCTGTTTATTTTTCTTTACTTCCTCATTTATCACATTAGTTTTAACATCTGGTAGTGTAGTGGTTACGAATCGGACTGTGAACCTTAAGGTCAGCGGTTCGAAACTATCAGCCGCTCCGTGGGAGAAAGATGAGGCTTTCTACTCCCGTAAAGATTTACACCCTCGGAAACCCTGTACAGGGTCGCTATGGGTCGGAACCGACTCGACGGCACTTAACAACAACAACAACATGCTGGAGAGCAAATTTCAGAGTCTCTTCTGGCTTGCATTTTGGAATTTTACTTCTTTTTTAATCACCTAAGAGCTCAAACTGAAAACTCTGCTTTTGAACACTTGTAGTGATCCTGTGCAACAGAGTTGCAGAATACAATACTTTATTTGATTGCTTGACTGCTGCTTCCATGAGAGTTGGTGATGGATTTGGGCAAAATGAAGTCTTTGACAAATTAAGTCTTTTCTCCATGTATTATGATGCAATTTCTTAGTCCCATGGTTAACATTTTTGTTTTCTTTACATTGTGGTGCAAAGCATTCTGAAGATTGTGGTCTTCGATCATCATCAGCTTGAGGACTAAAGTGCTCCAGACCCAAGCCATGGTATTTTCAATAACCTCATATAGATGCAAAAGCTGGACAATGAGTAAGGAAGATCTTAGAAGAATTGATGCCTTTGAATTGTGGTGTTGGAGGAGAATACTAAAAGTTCCATGGGCTTCAAAAAGAACCATTAGATCTGTTGTGGAAGAAATGCAGCCAGAATGCTCCTTTGCTGACAGGATAGCTAAACTTTGTCTCTCATACTTTGACATATTGTCAGGAGGGAACAGTTGCTGGAGATGGATACCATGCTTGGTAGGATGGAGGGTCAGAGAAAATGAGGAAGTCTCCCAATGAGATGGATTGGCCAGGTGGCAGCATTGATGGGCTCAAGTGTGGCAGTGGTAGTGAGGTTGGCCCAGGATCGGTCATTGTTTCATTTTGTTGTGCATGTGGTTGCTATGAGTCGGTTCCAACTTGATGGCACCTGACAACAACAACAACAACAACATGAGCAAAACATTGAATGATGCAGAAAGCATCAAAAGAATATGGAAGGAATATGCATAGTCACTGTACCAAAAGGAAAATGTCAATGTTTAACTATTTCAAGAGATAGCATATGATCAAAAGCCAATGATCTTCACGAAGGAAATCCAAGTTGCATTGAAGATTTTGGCAAAGAACATGTCACAGGGAATACAAATGGAAATCTTTCAACAACCTGATGTGGCATTGAAAGCACTTTGTCATCAACTCCCTATAATTTTGGGGGAAACTAACTTGGCCAACTATCTGGAAGAGATCCATATTAGTTAACATCTCAAGTTGAGATGACCCAATGGAATACAGGAACCATTGGACAATATAATTAATATTACCTGTAAGAAAAATTTTACTAATGATACTATAAATAGGCTGCAACCATAAACTGACAGAGAACATCCAATACTTTAAGCTGGATTCAGGAGAGAACGTGGAACAAAGGATGTCATTGTTGATGTTAAATGAATCTTGTCTGAAAGCAGAAAATACCATAAAGATGTTAACTTGTGATTTATTGAATACACAAATGTTTTCGATTGGGTAGATCATGATAACTTATGGGCAACATTCTGAAGTATAAATATTCTGGAACAATTTATTGTGTTTATGAGAAACCTATACGTAGAGTAAGAGGCAGTTGTTTAAACATGGAAACACCAAATCCTTTAAAATAAGGAAAGGTGTACATCATAGTTGCTTTCTTCCAACATACTTATTTGATCTGTATGCTGAGCAAATAACACGAGAACCTGGATTATATGAAAATAGATGTGGCATCAGGTTTGAAGGAAAACTCATTAGCAACCTGCCATATACAGATTATATATCCTTGTTTGCTTAAAGTGAAGAAGAGTTAAAATACCGATGACGATAAAGACCACAAAATTCAGAATGGATTACATCTCAATGGAGAGAAAACAATATTCTGCACCACTGGATCAATAAACAGCATACACATAAATGGAGAAAAGATTGAAGTTGTTGACAACTTCACTTTGCTCACATCAACCATTAACACTCTTGAAAGTAGAGTAAAGAAATCAAATGACATATTGAATTAGGCAAATCTGCTGCACCAAATCTCTTTAAATTGTAGAAGATCAAAGATCTTGAGGAATAAGGTGCGTCTGGCCCAAGCCATGGTATTGTCAACAACCTCTTATTGCATGTGAAATTTGTACAGTAAATAAGGAAGACCATAGAAGAATTGATGTGTTTGTGTTATGTTGTCGGAGGAGAGTACTGAAAGTAACAGGGATTTCCAATAGAACAAACACATCTTGCTCTTTGGAAGTTGGGATGGCCAGACTATATATATCTTAATTCGGACATATTACTAGGAGGGGCCAGTCACTGGAGAAAGATATTATGTTTGGTAAAATGGAGGGTCAGAGAAAAAGAGGAAGACCCTCAATGAGATGGATTGTACAGTGGCAGCAGCAATGGGCTCAGACGTAGCAACGACTGTGAGATTGGTCCAGAAATGGGCAGTGTTTTGTTTTTTTGTGTGTATAGGGTCACTATGAGTCGGTACCGACTTGATGGTACCTAACAATAACAACAACATTGTCCTTATTTGAATCAGCTTTGGGTCTATGGCAGTCCCTGTCAATTTTGTTAATCCTTTCAAAGAACCAGCTTCTTGTCCTGCTGATTCTTTCTATAGTTTTTCTGTTTTCTAACTCATTTTTTTTCTGCTCTAATCTTTATTATTTCTTATCTTTTGGTGGCTGAAGTCTCCCTCTGATATTCTGTTTCTATTTGTTATAGATGCTGTGTTAATGTGTTAATTTTGCTTTTTTTTTCTTTGTGTATGTGTGCATTTATTGCAATAAATTTTCAACTCAGCACCACTTTTGCCATGTCCCAAAGATTTTAGTATGTTATGTTTTAGTACTCATTGTTAACTTTGTAAGTTTGTTTACTTTATTCTACTACCTAATTGCTTTTCAGCCAAGTGTTATTCAGTTTCCATGTTTTTGGCTTTATTTACTTGGTCTTCCTACTGTAGATTTCTAATTAGATAGCATTGTGCTCTGTAATGATGTTTTGTAGTATTTTGATATTTGTAATTTTTTGAAGATTTTTTTTTGTGTGTGTGTGTGGCATAACACATGGTTTTTTCTGGAGACTGTTCCATGTGCACTGGAAAATAATGTGTATTGTGCTGTTGTTGGGTTGAATGCTCTGTACACATCTATGAGTTCCAGTTGACCTACTGTTGTTTAGACCTTCTGTGTCTTTGTCAAGTAGCTTTCTGGTTGTTCTTTCCATTTTTCTAAGTCGTGTATTAAAATTGTCCATGATTATTGTAGATTTGTCAATTTCTTTCTTCAAATCTATTAGATTTTTCTTTATATATTTTGGAGCTTTTTCATTGGGAGCATAGATATTTATTATGGTTATTTCATCTTGTTCAATTGTCCCTTTAATCATGAGATAATGTCCATCTTTATCTATTATGCTGGGTTTTTCTTAAAGTTTATTTTGTCAGAGTACTGCCACTCCTGTTCTTTTCAATTGCAATTAGTTTAGTATATTTTTTCCCATCCTTTTTCTTTTAACCTGTTTTTATTTCTGTTTGTAAGCTATGTCTCTTGCAGACAGCATATTGAAAGATCTAATTTTCTTTTCCATTCTGCTACCCTCCATCTGATAACAAGTGCATTTAATCCATTTATATTCAGTGTAATTATCGATAGATATGGATTAATTGCTGCCATTATGTTTGCTTTTTTGAGGTGTTGCTGCTTTCTTTGTTTTGTGTGTCTTCCTTTTCTGAGTTCATGCTTTTTGTGTTCTTTCTTGTGAGTTTCCTCACAGTTTTAATGTTTTCATGTTCTTCTTGGATTTTCATTTTTTTGTATGTTGTGTAGGGTTAGTTTTCTTTGAGATTACCTTATATTCCATTAACTTTTCCTCCATTTACTGTAGTCTATTTTATCCTGTAATCTACCTGATCTTCTCACCATCTGGATCACTGTTCCTGTGTGTTTACCTTCTTTTACATTGCAATTGTTTTGATCAAAGACTGACTTCCCAGTTTCACTGAGTATGTTCTTGTAGTTTTGCTCTTTTTTAGACTTTCCATCTATCTATCTAGTTCTGGGAGGTTCTGTCATGTATGCCAATCTATGGTTATTATTTGTTCTTGTTTGTTCTCAGGCCACAGAACTCCCTTTAGGATGTTTTTTAGCACAGTGTTGGCTTTGGCAAAATCCCTTTGGTTGTGTTTATCCTGGAATGTTTTTATTACACCATTGTATTTGATTGACAACTTTGATGGATAAAGGATTTCTTGTTGACAATTTTTTTTCCTTCTTTTTTTTTTTTTTTTTAGGTTTTTATATATGTCACCCCATTGCTTTCTTGCTTGCATGGTTTTTGATGAGAAAATTTAGCTTAATCTGACTTGCTTTCCTTAGTATGTAACACTTATTTTTTCCTTAGCTGCTTTCAGGATTGTCTCCTTATATTTGATTTTGAAGAGCTTGATTATGATATGTCTCAGTGATTTTCCTTTGGGAGCTATCCTTCTTGTGGTTCATTGAGCTTCTTGAATGTTTATTATTTTTACTTTTCACCATGCTAGAGAAATTTTCTTCCAGCAGTTCTTCAACTATTTCCTCTGTGGACGTGTGTGATTCTTCCTGTTCTGGAATGCCAATAATTCTTAAGCTATTTCTCTTCATGTTGTCCAACATGAACCTTATACCTTCTTCTGATTTTTATCATTTTTTTCTGTTTGCTCTTCTATCTTAGTGGTATTGAAAGATTTGCCTTCCAACTAACTTGTTCTGCCTTCTATCTCATCTGTTCTACTCCTTTGTCCTTTCAGTGTATTTTCTATTTCTGATATTCTGTTATTGATAGTTTGGACCTCTTTCTGTAGGTTTTGAATTGTTTCCAATGCTATATCTATCTTATTTGATTGTTCCTGTAGTGCTTTCCTGACTTCTTCCTTATTTTTCAAAAGTCCATTGTAAAATGTTTTGAAACATTTTATAATCATTTTTCTAAATTTCTTCTCAGGCATTTCCAAGGTCTGCCTTCCTTCCAGAAAAGAGTCAAGGTCTACCTCTTGGCCATTTGTTTCAGATATTTTATCTTGTTTCTGGACATGTGCTGACATGGTCATCTTCTTTTGCTTTTTGGTCATGTTTAGTGTTTATATGTAGCCTAATACTTAATTGAGATTGTGTTTTGGTATTTTTTATACTTTCTGAGTGCCTCCAGGTAGATGTGATCAGGATGTGGGCTTATCTTTTCACTCTT
>NW_006409137.1:36707-37482 GCF_000296735.1 Chrysochloris asiatica
GTCAGGTTCATCATGAAGATGTATCTTCTGTCACTGTAGCTGTTCCAGTCTGCTTGTCCTTTCTAGTGGGAATGTCTCACCCCACAAGGTTGTGGATGGGACTCAGAATTCCACCTAAGGTCCTATACTCTGTCCTATACTTTGCACGAGGCCTATCTCACTGGGCAAGTTGTAGAACCCTTTTAGGTATTCCAATCAGGTATAGGCTAAAGGTGGGTTTACAAGTTTTTTCTAATCAAGTTTCCCAACATTCCTTTCTATCCCACTCAAGTGTCTATTTTATAATAGTAGGCAAGGGAAACTAATATTCCTAAGACAGTCAAATATTTTAGTATTTTTCCCCCTCTTCAAGCTACACCTAGATACCTGTATCACAGAGCCCTGTTGTTCCAAGGTTGAGTATGAATCACTGTTTCCCTTTGTCCCACTAGGCCATGCAAACCTGCCTCAGTGCTCTCCTATCTATCTTGTTCTTGTGCCTCCTCCCCACTTCTTGTATTGCCCTCCCTAACACCCAAAGTAAACCCCCACCCCAACCCCACTGTGGTTACCTTCTACTCCATTAGTTCTTCCCTTCATTTAAGACAGTCTATTTTATCCAGTAATCTACCTGACCTTCTAACCACCTGGATCACTGTTCCTCTGTGTTTACCTTTTTTCACATAGTAATTGTTTTGATCATAGACTGACCTCTGAGATTCTCTGTTCTTATAATTTTATTCTGTTCTTAACTATTCCATTTGTCAACTGAGTTCAGGTTGATGCTGCCATGTAC
>NW_006409137.1:38159-41886 GCF_000296735.1 Chrysochloris asiatica
TCCATTTCTGATAGACTATTATTAATCATTTGGACCTCTTTCTGTAGGTTTTGAATTGTTTCCAGTGCTCTATCTATCTTATCTGATTGTTTCTGTAGCACTTTCCTGACTTCTTCCTTATTTTTCTAAAATGCATTGTATAGTGTTTTGATACCTTTTATAATCATTTTTAGGAATTCCTTCTCAGGCATTTACAAAGCCTGCCCATCTTCCAGTATGGAGTATAGTTCTACTTCCAGCTCATTTTCCTCAGTCACTTTATCTAGTTTCTGGACATGTGCAGATATGGTCATCTGCTTCTGTTTTTTTGGGCATCTTCAGGGGTTATTTGTGGCCTTAATACTTAGATGTCTATGTATTTTGGTATTTTGTATGCTCTCTGAATGCCTCCTAGGAGATGTGATCAGGAAATGGGCTTCCCTTTTCACTCTTCTTCTTGAGAAATTTCAAAATACCACTGTAGGCCATTTTGATGTAATTTAGGATTTAATTTTTGGCTTATTTCCTTTTTTGTGTTCTTGTCCCACTTCACAATCCCTGCTCAGGCCTTTTTTCTAGTTGGAAATAGTTCAGGGCCGATTGTGGCCATTTGGTTTTAATTGGAAACTGTCTCTTTAAATTTCGAGGAGCTCTGTGCACATGTGTAGTAGAACCCTCCGAGGGTGGGGCTTGGGTGTCCACTATCTTATGCACCCCTATAGTCACCAGAATGGAGGTGCACAGACACCAATGAACATCTACGAAAGGAAAAGAATGTCCACACCTTTATCTCTGCGGTTCTGCCAGGCATCTGTGGCTGTTCCGATCCTTCTTCCACTTGGTCTCACCCAAGATGGCCGCTCCTGGAGCAGCTGAGCATACCGGACTAGAAAGCAATGGATTTTTCACTTCTGCCACAAATTCCCCCAGCTGTAAGCCTTCCAACCTTCTAAACATTCCTTTATATGTAGTTCAGAGTTCCAGGACCATCCCCTGAGCCTGCTTGGTCAGGTATTCTGTGTTGTTGCTGGCAGAGCTCTTTATGACACTTCCACCCGATCCGCCATCTTATTTGTTCTCTTGGCTCACCTCTTTTTGGAAAACATTCAAAATCAAACTCTCTCAATTAGTTAGCCTTGTAGTTGTCTTCCAAATTTCTTGGCATAGATGAATGAGTAACTTAACTGTTTTATCAGTTTGCTGAAAGATTTCAAGTTGTATTTCATCAATTCTCAGAGATTTGTTCTTTTTTAATTTCTTCAGTGTACCTTGGATTATTTCCTTCAGTATCAATGGCTCTTGGTCATATGACATCCTCTTGAAATGAGTGAAAATCTAACATTTCTGTAAGGCATAGTGCTTCTGCATATTCTTTCCATCTTCTTTTGTTGTTTTCAACATCATTTAATATATTTTCCATAGAATTCTTCAATATTTCAAGTTGAAGCTTGAATTTTTTTCCTTAGGTCTTTCAGCTTGAGAATTGCTGAATGTTTCTTTCCTCACATTTCATTATTATATTTGACTTTGTCATCTTAAGGTGTTCTTTTAAATTTTCTGTTCTCCTCTTTTACCTCCATATTTCTTCCATTCTCTTTAGGATCTCTATGATGGAGAGCAAGTTTCAGAGTCTCATCTGACATCCATTGTTTTTTACAGTATGATGTTAATGATATAAGTCCACAACTTTTCTGTTCTTTGTTCAATAGTGTCTAATTCATCAAAGCTGTCTTGAAATGGTCTCTATATCCTAATGGGATATGCTCATGGTCATATTTTGGCTTTTGTGGAAACTTTTTTGCCTGAACTTTTGTAGGAACAATTGACAGTCTGCTCCACAGTCTGTCCCAGGTCTTTTTTTGTGATGATATAGAGCTTTTTCATTGTCTCTTTCCATAGATGATCTCAATTTGATTTCCGTGTTTTCCATCTGGTTAGGTCCATGTGAAAACTCTTCTTTTATGTTTTTTATAAAATATATTGACAATGTAGGAAGTCATTTGTATTGAAAAATTCTATCATTCAATTTCCAGGACTGTTTCTATCACCAATGCCATATTTCCGACTACTGATTCTTTTTCTGTTTTCATACCATTCTATTCCAATCACGAGTAATTATCAATGCATTTTGATTGTATATTTTATCAATTTCAGCCTGAAGAAATTGTTAGAATTCTTCAATTTCAGTGGTTTTATTGTTCAGTGCCTAAATTTGAATAATTGTTGTTTTAACTTGTCTTCTTTGTAGACTTATGGATTGTATCCTATCATAGATACACAGAATTGTTCTTCAAGCTAGATCTTAAAATGTTTGTTTTCATTATGACTATGACACCATTCATCTTCAATATTTAATTCCTGGAATAATAAACCATATAATTGTCAGATTAATAATGGCCAATCCTAGTCCATCTTGCCTCACTAATGCTTAAGGTAGCAATGTTTTTTCCCTTCCTTTTTATTTTTGACAACTATCAATTTTCCTAGATTCATAGTTTGTATAGTTTTTCTGATTGTTAATAGATGTTTACAGCTGTTTGTCTTCACTTTGAACTGCACCCTATCAAAAATGAAGCTCCCAAAAACTTTACCCCATTTGCAACATCTTGGTCAACTCTACTTTTAGAAGATAGTTCTTCCCTAGTTGTATGTTAATGTCTTTCAACCTGAGGAGTCATGTTATGGCATTATATCTGACATTATTTTGGTGCTCTTGGTAATTTATCTATATTCAATTTTATGGTGCTCTCTGACAATGTTCCCAAATACTTAATCATATATTTTGATTTGGGAACTCACTATACTGGATGGAACTTAACAACAACAAACAAACTTAATAAATGATTTATCTACATAAAGTTTCAGTGTTTTTCCCCTTCATTACAGTCTGTATTAGTCTGGAAGCTCAGCTGAAACTTCTCCACCATGGGTTATCCTGCTGGAATACTGATGGTATAAATTCCAGAATCATGGCAACATGCAAGCCACCATAGTACAATAAATTTACAGATGAATGGTAGATTTGTTCTAGTCTATTGGTGTAATACTGGCATAGACTTTTGTTTTCTTTTGTTTGAAAGTAGGGAATGCTACTAAATAAAAATTTTAATATAATCATATACCTATATGGAATTTTATAAGGATTATATTTTAGATACTGCAAGGGTTTATATTTTTAATAATCTTTGTTTTATCCTAGAGTCATGACTAAGGAAAGTATCAGCTATCATTTATATAACAGAAAGAGGAAATCTGTGTGTTCACTGGTGTTTTGGACTTGATATCTCATTGAATTGCTCCTGAAATGAACCCATAACTGAATCACCTATGGTGAGAATTAATTTCTTTAGCTTGTTTCTTTTTAATACACATGATCAGGTGCAATTGTATTCCTATTTAATCAGATATTTGGATTTGGTTAACCCACCATAATCGACAGCACTAAATAACAACAACAAGCTTAACAGATGATTTACCTAATTATCAAAGTATGAGAAGTGCTCTCTAGGACTACTTCAGGAAAAGTTCAACAGTTCCTTAAATGATGTCTTAAAATTATACAAAAATGCAAATGTATACTTTTGTCTTGTTGTAGTCAATCAATTTGGTATGAAATTTGGGTTAATGTGCTGAACTGGAAAGTCATTTGAAATGCAAGGTAAATTGTTCAGGCTTACCAGCTGCTCCTTAGAAACCTTATATAGGGTCACTATGGGTTGGAACTGACTCAACAGCGATTAACAACAAA
>NW_006409137.1:42193-55088 GCF_000296735.1 Chrysochloris asiatica
ATTATTATGAGCAGTCATCTTATGTTTATTATAATGTCAACAAAATCTGAGGCTTTCATATAGATTCTGTTGGAAAGGGTATGAAAACATTTAGTCCCAGGTGGTTCTGCCATAGAACTTTCTATGATTGTCAAAGTACAAATACTTATATCTACTAAAAAAATGACTTCTGATGACATTGAGTCTTATCCTGTGATTTCTCTTTCTCTCTATGTCTTTTTGTTATAATTTTAAAATCATACATTAATGAATGCCCAAAGTCTAATGTAGATTTGAACTTAGCAAAATGGATTATGTCTCTCCATCTATAGGCAGAACTATGATGTTAGTATAGCATCTTATTGAGAGTTTCATGGGAAAAACATATGGTAGAAATATGTAACATCATTATAGTTTAGTTTGCACAAAAGCTTTAAAATGTATACACAAAAGAAACTATGGAGTCTGAGCAGTTGCATTAATCATCCTGATATAACTAGCTTTCAAAAACTGAGTCAGTCCCTTGTCTTGTCTCTATAGTCTATCTCTGCCTTTTGGTTGAACTTCTCTATTCCCTGGTGTTGTTGACAACAGACTTCCAACCAACATTAATCTCCAAAAGCTATGTAACAAAGGTAAATTCAGTAAAGTCATTACTGTCTTCCTGGGGAATTGGAAGGTGAGCTACAATGCCTATGCAGCAAAGCTAAGTAAAACAGAAATAAGAAAGATAAACAATTTTTAGATACATGCTTTCCACACAAACACATTCTCATGAAGTTTCCAGAACCATACGTTCCCAAAGGAGGAACCTGGAAGTAAAGCACAGAACGAAAAAAAAAAAAAATTAAAAAGCTATTCACAATTTTAGTGTTTGTTAAGACAAAGTAATTACAGAGCCATCAGGCCCAATTACAAAGCACACAGAGTCAATTGTCATAATGCATTTAGAAAGCCAAGAGGAGAAACTATTGCAGCAGCATCTTTCCTTTCAGTGCAAACCAGTTCAGGGGCCTCTTGCCTCTTGTTTGTAAAAGTCAGGCAACAAATTCTATAATTACATTGCTTGACCACTCTGTTCTTAAACATTGGCTACAGAAAATTGATTTCTTCATGAAATCTTCTCTCCTTACTCAGAAAAAGTCATTAGTAAGCCTCTTCTCAGTGTTAAGATTATCTGAGGTTTCATAACCCCACATTCTCCTCTTCCTGACATTTTCACCTTTGCAGCAGATATGTCATTTTAAGTTGTTTAATGCCTTCACACCAACTAAATATATCTTTTAAAATACTTTTTTTCATTCATAATCTATGTTATAAGATTAATTTCAAATTTCCAAGCAGTATATTAATTTAAAACAATGTAGGATCAACACTGAACTGTTAAATAAAAATTCAGCAGTTCAAACCCACCAAATGCTCCTCGGAAACCACATGTATTGTTGTTAAATACCGTGGAGTCAGTTCTGACTCATAGTGACTCTGCACACGGTTTCTGAGGCTGTAATTCTTTACAGTATCAGAACACCTCATCTTTCTCCCATGGAACCGCTGGTAGTTTCGAACTGCTGACCTTGAGGTTGGCAGCCTGACTCATAGCCACTAAGTTACCAGAGCTAAAGTCAGGAAACCCTAAACAGGGTCACTATAAGTTGGAATTGACTGGGCAGCACTTAACACCAACAACAACATGCTATATATTAGCTGTAGGTAAGAATTCTAGGTTTCACTGTTCTGAAATCTGAACTCTAAATAAATTGACAGTGGTTTAAGAAATATGTGAACATACAATTTGATGTGATTTTATTCATAAAATCAAATAATCATAGCAATAAATATTTGGACTCTGATTACAGGATGCACAATTCTCACATGCATTTTCGAACATGACTCTGCAATTTCACATAGCTTTCTTGTTTGTTTGTTTCTGTTGTGGGAAGTATGATCTCATTCCCAAGTAAGAAATAGGAGAAAACTTAAGAGGCTTTCCCTAAATTCTAAGAAAGGAAATGCACTTAAGGAATTAAAGAACTTTTATTTTTTTGTATTACTTATTAATATTGCAATTCTTTAATTGAAGCAAGTTTTATTGTTAAATATGAGCTATTCCAAATGTATAAAAGCTTAATATACTTTCAAGGCATCAACAATTTATATTTTTAAATAACATATTACTACATGAAAGGAGCTCTGGTAGCGTAGTGGTTACGAATCGGGCTGCGAACCTTAGGGTCAGCGGTTCGAAACTACCAGCTGCTCCGCGGGAGAAAGATGAGGCTTTCTACTCCCGTAAAGATTTACACCCTCGGAAACCCTGTACAGGGTCGCTATGGGTCGGACCCGACTCGATGGCACTTAACAACAACAACAACAACATTACTACATGAATTGCAAGTTTTTCAAATGAAAATGTATATGACTTCTTGAATATAAAATAGATTATCTAGTCTACAAACTTTAAGTCAATTCACGAATAAAATTGAAAAAGAGCCAGGATTATTGGTCATATTGTTGTTATTAAGTGATGTCAAGTCAGTTCTCACAAATAACTAACCCAAATAGGGTTTCCAAGGATCTACAGATGGGTTTGAACTGTTGGTCTTGTGGTTCAATCAGACTTTGTGGCCCTGAGCTTCTACACAGCGGCACAAGGACTCTAATAGAGATCAGTGACACCAGCTACAACAGTATGTGACCTTTAGTCAACCTTCTCATCTGGAAATGAACTGACAACGTTGCTCAAATTTTCCCGATCAATAGACAGACCTCTAAGGGAAGCATTAACACTAGGGAAGTACATTGTTTTTGTTGTTGTTAAATGTCATCAAGTCAGTCCCACTCATAGTGACCCTGCATAGGTTTTCCAAAGAGAGATTGGTTAGCTTGAACCACTGACCTTGCATTCAAACTGACCTTGCAGTACAGGACTTATCCTACCGTGCTACACCAGAACTCCTACATACCATAAATTGTTCAACCCTTTAAGATCCTAAGGGTAGCATTTAGCCAAAGACTGATAGGTGTGTCATTGTGGGTTAATGTGCTAGACTGCAAGGTATATTTAAACTTCAAGGTAGGTCACGCTTACCAGCCACTCCTCAGAAACCCTATAGAGGCTCACTGAGTTGTAAACAACATGACTGCACTTAACAACAACAACAGTTTCAGAAGGCTTAAAACAGTAGGAGTAATGGAAACAGAAGTGGAATAAGTGATGGTACATTGTGGGGACTACAATCAATGACATGAAACAAAATGTGTATGAATTGTTGAATGGAAAACTTATCTGCTCTGTAAACCTTCACCCAATAGGAAAAAAAAAAAAAAAAGAAAAGAAAAATAAAAATTAAAGAAATGTCTGTCTTGAGAATTTTGTTCTCTTGAGAATTATATATGTGGTATCAAATTATCAACAACTTGAAAGATTATGTTTGTTAATGAGAGAGGAACAATTCAGAAAAAAAGGGGCAGTATGTTTGTTAATGAGAGAGGAACAATTCAGAAAAAGAGGGTGGAAATGCTTGCAGAACTTAAAGAATGAAAATGAATTGTACAGGCATAAACAACGGAATTGGTGCATGTGCTATTGTGCATATTTTCAACAACAACAAAAGAATTAAAGTAAAAATAAAACAACAACAACAACAAAGCTTATTCCCCACTGAATAGTTTTCATCTTGTTTAGACAAGTATGTAAAAAAAAAAAAAAAAAAAGATTCTTATGATTCAATAGTGAGTAATTGTTATCATGACCAATTGCAAATGTCACAATTGTAAGGGTAGAAATTTTGTAACAAAAATGAGGGAGTAATTAATGTTATAGTCCAGAAACAGAGGATCCTAGGGCCATCAAGAAAGGAGAGCACAAGTGGAATGTAGAACTCTATGCAGAGAAGCAGCAACACCAGAGATAGAGGCAGACATGAGGACAAAGAGAGAGCAGCTGAAGACTTTAGATTCATGGAAAGAGAAAGACTGAGTGCTGGCAGCCAGGAGGCAGGTTTGCAGAATGTGCCCTTTGGTTGCTTAAATGATTATATATTCCTGAGTGTTTTATGTTCACCTCCCCAAAAAACAAAACAAAGAAAAAACCCACACACAAGGAATAGAAGTAAATACTGTTGAATTATGATGCGTGGATAAGATTGGAATCATTGCAATGAAACAATGGTGTAAAATTGATGTAATACTACTTTACTGATGGGAATGCAAAATGGTTCAACCACTATAGAAAACAGTATGTTGCTTCCTCAGAAAGTTAGAAATAGAAATACCTTATGATCCATCAATTCTTCTACTCGGTATATATCCACAAGAAATACAAGCCATAACATGGTTAAATATATGCTATGTACACCAATTTTCATAGCAGCACTATTCACAATAGCAGAATGATGGCAACAGCCTAAGAACCCATCAGTGGAAGAATATGTAAACAAACTTTGGTGAGTCCACACAATGGGATATTATGCTACTTTGAATAATGACAAAGAAGCTGAAAGCCACCACATACATAACATGGATGAACCTTGAGAACATTATGCTGAGTGAAATTAGTCAGTCACAAAAGGACAAATATTTCATTAGACCATTATTGTAAAACCTTAAGAAAAGATATCCACACTAAAAGGAAAAAAAAAATTCTTTATTGGTTACAGGGAGTAGATGGAAGGAGGGGATGGTAGAGCACAGATTAGAGGATAGACATATCATAGTTTGGATGTAGTGGGGGTAATACAAAGAAGGGGAAGGGGGATGGAAGAACAAGGTAGATAGGAAAACACTTAGGGAGACTTGCATAGACTAAATGGGACAGAGGTAAATAGTGATGTATGCTAAACCTTAGAACAACAGGGCGATACAGGAATTGAGGCATAGTCTGAATGAGTAAAAGAGGGGAAATAAAATTAAGATGCTTGACTGTCTTATGAATATTTGTTTCCCTTGCCTATTACGGTAAAATAGACACTTGAGGGAAGAAAAAGGAATACCTGGACACATGATTATAGAAAGCTTGTAAACCCTCCTTCAGCCTATAACTAATTGGAATACCTAAAAGAGGTGCTAGAACTTGCCCAATTAAAGAGGCTTCTTGCCGAGCCTTTGCAGTGTATAAGACCTTAGGTGGAATTCAAAACCTTCTGAGGTGGGACATTCTCACTTGAAGAGACAAGCAGACCAGCCTAGAGCAGCTAGATGAACAGAAGATACTTCTTAAAAAAAGACTATCAGGAAAAATCGAAAACAAAAATGGCACTCTGATTGGTTACCACAAGAACAAGAAAGTTATTCGCTGGGGAGGCATCAAAGCAAGAAATCAAGTCCTTTCATGACAAACCGCCTTTGAAGACTAAAACTCAAAGGGAATACAGAAGCAGCCATGTAAACTTGCTGGCTACCATATTGGTCTACTGGTGAGTGAAAGTGGAGGGAAGGCAGCAATGAAGAAGTAGACTGAGTCCCACCATGTTACATTGACTCCTGTTGACCTGGAGTATGATGAGACCTGGAGACTCAGGCACAAGGACATAGCCACAGAGGTCTAGTGCTTAGAAAGAGGTGTACAATGAGGGGAAATGCACAAAAATGCCCAAACTTGCACATAGTACTCATCTGACCTAGCTTCATTAGCTGGATGATCAGATCTCAACTACAGGAAGATAAAAAAGCAAACAAACAAATAAAAAACTGATAAAGAAAAGAAGTGTTAATCATTAAAATTTGATGAACTTGATCTATACTTATGGATGTAGTAGCTTAAAATACCAACCAAGAGGGAAGAAATCTTCATAGCAAGGATCATTCCCATCCTCGCTGTACGCAGGGTTGATAGAGATGGGCAAGTTAGACATTAGCTACCTAAAATTGGGGTGGGGGCACTATAAAGGCATGAAGTGACTGACTTACAAGTTTTCAAGAGGGAGTTTAGTTTCAGAATGTGCAGGTGAAGGTCGAATATGCATTGAGTATTCATCTAGATGGTAAAAGGAGATGGTGATAAGATTCTTATGATTCAATAGTGAGTAATTGTTATCATGGCTAACTGCAATTATCACAACTGTAAAGATAAACATTTGGTAACAAACAGTCCAGGAACAGAGAACCCAAAGTACCATCAAGGGAGAAAAGCAGGAGTAGAAGGTGGGACCCTATCCAAAGAAGTAGCAACACCTGGGCTGGAGATGATGACATGGGAGATAGAGCAGCTGAGGACTCTAGACTTGTGGAAAGAGAAAGGCTGCATGCTGTCAGCCAAGAGGTATGCTGCAGAATGTACTCTTTGGCTGTTTAAATTATTACATATTCCTGAGTGTCAGCCAAGAGGCAGGTTTTCAGAGCTTGTTTTTTGGTTGTTTAAATAATTATATATTCCTGGGTGTTTTGGTGTACAGAAAAGAAAAACAAAAACCAAACAAAAAAACAACTAGAGGGAATAGAATCAAATACTGTTGAATGATGATGCATGGAAACCATTGCAATGAAAGGATGAGTATAAAAACCGATGTTCTCCCATGTAAACAATCACTCAATTCACGTTTTTTTTTTTTTTTTTTTAACAATACAAATGTATGAAGCAGTTCTATTCTGTAACACATGGGGATAATCATGTATCAATTGGAATGGACAGGATGGCCACAGGAATAAGGTAATCCAGCTATATTCAATGATAGTTTATATTTTCTATGCATTATTATTATTTATCTATAGATTGTCTATTACTGTCTATTATCTACACAGTGTACCATCTTAATCAATACAACTAATTTGTGCATTTCTTTTATTCTTATTTTATAGGTGGTATAATAGTATATTCACTGCTACAATGTCAATTCCAAACCTTGTTACCCTGTGTATTGTTTCAGACACTGTAAATCTTTACAGGATCATAAAACTTCATCTCTTTCTCATACAGTGACTGGTGAGTTCAAATGACTGACCTTGTGGTTAGCAGTCCAGTTGTATATTAAACAAAAAACAGAAGGTGTCTTAATGTTTTCCTGGCTTTTTGAATTTTCTGTAAATTTTTTACTGTAAATTATGATGCGAAATACATTCATATTATACACATCATTGTCATTATGGGGGAATGAATGCTCATCTATTTCTACCCATTTAGGTTCACATGTAATTGTTTTTATTGTATCCAGTGTTTAGTATAATTTTTTACTTTCTCTCTCAATTTAGTTTAATTCTTTAGCAAATCCTAGTTTTACTTTCAAAATGCATAAAATTTCAGCTGCTTCTTGCCATTTCAACTCTAACAATGATCCTACCCAAATAGTTTTCTCTGTCATATGATCTTTTTGAAACCCCTAATTGGGATATTTGTTCTTATATTTGCCCTCTCCAAGTTATGCTATTCATACTATCTAAGTTGTTATTATTAGGTGACAGTCAATTCTGACTCATAGCAACCTTACGTACAACAGAATGAAATAAGGCCTAGTACTATGCCATCCTCACAATTGTTATTTTTGTGTCCATTGTTATTGCTACTGTATCAATCCATCTTTTTGAGGTTCTTCTTCCTCTTGTTCATTCACCCTTCACTTTTACCTAGCATTTTTTATTTCTCTAGGGACTTGTCCCTCCTCATAACATATCCAAAAGATGAGAAAGGAAGTCTGTCCATCATTGCTTTTAAGTTGCATTCTAGCTGTACTTCTTCTACACAGATTTGTGTGATTGGGCTGTGCATGGCATTTTTACCATTTTTCTTCAGCTTCATAATAAAAATGTGCTAATCTTTCTATGATCTACCTTATTCATTATCCAATTTTCACATGCATATATGGCAACTGAAAATACCAAGGATTGGATCAGGCCCACCGCAGTGCTAAAACTGATAGCTTTGCTCTTTAACCCTTTAAAGAGATCTTTTGCAGCAGATTTGCCTAATGCAACGAATTTGAATTCTTGACTGCTACTTTCATGAGTGTTGATTGGAAATCCTAGTAAAATAAATTTTTTGAAAACTTCAAACTTTTCTCCATTTATCATGATCTCATTTATTGATCTAATTGTGAGCATTTTTGTTTTCTTCACTTTCAAGTGCAATTCATATTTAAACACCTTTGACTTGGTCTTCATCAGTAAGTATTTAAAGTACTTTTCTCTTTCAGCAAGCAAGATTATATATCTGCATATTGAAGGTTGTTAATCAGTCTTCCTCCAATCCTCATGCCAAGTTGATCTTCACATAATCCAGCTTCTCAGATTATTTACTCAACAATCAGATTGAATAAGAATACAACTCTGGAGTAACCTTTCCTTCTTTTAAACAATTAGGTTTACCATCATTCTGTTCAAACAACTTCCTCTTGGTCTATGTATCCATTCCTGATGAGCACAATGAAGTCTTCTGGAATACCGATTCTTCACAATGTTTATCCATAGATGTCTCTTTTCTACATAGTGTACCATCTTAACATAGTCAGTAAAGCACAGGTAAACATCTTTCTGGTATTGTTTGCTTTCAGCTTAGATCCATCTGAAGTTAAGAAAGATATTACTAGTTCCGTGTCCTCTTCTGAATTTGGCTTGCATTTCTGGAAGTTCTCTATGTATTGTTGCAATCTGTTTTGAATTTTTAACTTCAGGGAAGTTTTATCTGCATACTATATTAATGATATTTTTCAATGATTTCTACATTCTAAATTGGGTTATATCTTTTTGGAATGGGCCCTCCAAAATGTATCTCTTCCATTTGGTTGCCCAAATAGAAGTCTTCCAAATTTCTTAGCATAGATGGTGAGTGCCGTTAGTGTTGCAACAAGTTTTTGAAATATATCAATTTGCATTCAATTCCTGGAGTCATGTTTTTTTGTGTTGTTTTTTTCCCCAATGCCTTCTATGCTTGTTGGACGTCTTTCTTCTGCTTTTGATCAAATGCTACCTGTTGAAATGTTTGAAAATTGACCATTTCATTTCGGTACAGTGATTTTGTAGATTTTAATTTTTTTTCTAATCTTCTTTGAATGCTTTCTGTATCATTCAATATTTTTTCCTTGGTGATTGGTGGTTATATGCAGTGAAGTTGGTTCTGACTCATAGTGACTATGTACAGGGTTTCTGAGGCTGTAAATCTTTATGGGAGAAAAGCCTCATCTTTCTCCCATGGAGTAGCTGTAGTTTCGAACTGCTGACCTTGCAGTTCGCAGCCTGATTCAAAACCGCTATGCTAATTGAGAATTGCCTTTTTTCTTCAAATCATTCAGCTTGAGAAACACTAAGCAAGTTCTTCATTTTTTGGCTTTCTATCTCTAGGTCTTTGGACATTTCATTATAATACATAACTATACAGGTTCACTATGGGTTGTAATAGACTCAACAGTACTTAACAACAACAACAATGTCTTCTTGAGCTTACCTTTGAAATTAATAATATCTATAGATGTCATTTTAATTATATATTATGTAATGTTGTTTTTAGAGTCTCCACTGACTGCCATATATTTATACAATTCCAAACTTCCTTTCTTGGACCTTGGAGTCCTTTAACACTTTAACTGTTGTATCTCTTTCTACTATCATTCCTTTCATCTTCATTAAATCCATGTCAGTTAAATCTACTGAATCCTTATTGGTTCTCACCCATAATCTTGTTCTTCCAGCTGTTCAAGTGCTGGTTTAGTTTGCTGAAAAAGTCTTTCTCTCCAACTGTTCTCATTGTTCATACCTGGTCTTTGCTCAAATGCTTTCCGTCACAAAAATTATTGTCTAATTAGCTTCAATAAAATACCACACATTGTTACTCATTATTGTTTTCATCTTCCATTATTTATCTATATGATATTTTTCACCAATTTTTAAAATTTATTTATTTGTTTATTTGTCTGTCTGTCAGTTTATGCCTTTTCATTTTTGAGCTGCATAGAATACTTATCCTTGGGTGACTCAATCTGTTAAGCTCTCTTCTAGTGGAAAAGCGAGGGACCTTGAAATATACTTAAAAATATTGTCATATAGGTAAGCACCAATTGAGCTGCAAATAAAACTATAAATTTCTATTAGGTAATATTTTAGCAACACTTTATAATGTTTTTGAATTATTTTACCTTTAAATAAAGATGGGCAAAAGATAAATTCTGCTTACTAATGTAAATTGCCAAGCTACATAGGCTAGCAATTTTCTTATATTGAATAAGATGTATGTAGGTAAAATTAAATTAATGAAAATATAATAATTAAATAAATAAAATTAAGAAGAATTTATGCATAAACAAAATTTATTTTTATTTATTTATTTATTTATTTATTTATTTATTTTTAGCACTATTATCAAGCTTCGAGGCTAGGTCAAATGGGTACTATCTGCATATTATGTGTTAGTTAAGTGCATATTATTATTAAGTAAGTAGTGGTGCCAAATAATCTGTTGTTACAAGGCATGGAAGGATAAAGAGATGTTTTTGCATTTCAATAGAAAAATAAAATCTGTTAGTTCTGCTGCTGAGTGGACATTTTACTTGATTGTAATGGGTTTATTTGTTGTTTTTAAGTTTATGTAATTTCTCATTTGATCTTTGAGTTTTCCATGTGACATATTTTATATGTATATATATAGTAGAGAGTCAAAGATGAAGTTCATAGCTGGAATTAAAAAAAAAAAAAAAACAACCAGAAAACAACCCAAAAACATAATTCTAAGTCATTAAGAGACACTTAACCTATCATATTTGGTTCAATCCAATAGTTAGAAAGTACTCAATGTGGAAATTCATGATAGTTTTTGGCCTAGAGTTTTCAGGTTTTGCAATATATATATATACAGTTGTGATCGTGAACTGAGTGATAGTTTACATGGGAGAATATTGGTTTCATATTCATCCTTTCATTGCAATGATCATAATCCTTTCCATGCATCACCATGAAACAATATTTTCTTCTATTCCTTCTGCTTCTTCTTCTATTTGCATGTACAGAGAAACACTCAGGAATATATAATCATTTAAACAACCAAAGGGCATATTCTGTGAGCCTGCCTTCTGGCTAACAGCACATAACCTTTCTCTTTCCTTGAGTCTAGAGTCCTCAGCTGCTCTGTCTCTCCATGCAATCATCTCTGTCTCCATCTCTGGGGTTGCTCCTTCTCTGGATAGGGTCCCATATTCCATGAATGTTCTTCTCCTTTGATAGTCCTAGGGTCCTCTGGTCCTGGATTGTAAGATCAAGTACTCCCCCTTTTTGATATAAAACTTCTACCTTTACAGTTGTGAAAATAACAATTAGTCATGATAACAATTGCTCACTATTGAATCATAAGAATCTAAAGACCATCTCTTTTCACCAGACCCATCTAGACAAGATGAAAACTATTCAGTGAGTATGCTATCTTCCCCTGAACACTCTGAAACTAACCTCCCTCTTGAAAATGTGTAGACCATTCACTCTGTGCCTTTATAGCCACCCCCCCCCCTTTAGGTAGCCAATGTCTTATTTGCCAATCCCTATCAATCCTGTCTACAGAGTGGATGAGAATGATCCTTGATATGAAGATTCCTTTCCTCTCAGTTGGTATTTTGAGCTACCACATGCATAAGTATAGATCACGTTCATCAAATTGTAGTAATTTACACTTGTTTCCTTTATCAATTTTATTTCGGTCTTCCTCTAGTTGAGTTCTGGTCATCAAGCCATCGAAGACAGATCAAATGGGTACTTTCTACAAGTTTGGGTGTTTTTGTGTGTCTCCTCTGACTTCATATCAGCTGGATGCTTCACTTTAATCTATAGATCTCCATGGGTATATACTTATCCATGGGCCCAGGAATCCCCAGGTCCCACCATACTTGGGACTAACTAGACCTTCCTCTTCTCTCTCTCATCTACAGGTTGATGGGAGTCTATGGAACGTGGTCCAACTCAGCCCATATCTTCATTGCTGCTTTTACTCCACTTCTACTCACAAGTAGATCAAAATGGATGACAGCAAGCTTACATGCATCCTTGAGCATTCCCTTCGAGTTTCAGTCTTGGAAGGGGGTATGTCCTGAAGGGACTTGAATGACTGCTTTGATGGCTTCCTGGCAAACAACTTGCTTGTTCTTGTAGTAGCCAATTAGACTGACATTTTTGTTTTTTTACTTTTCCTGATGGTCTTTCTTTCTTTTTTTTTTTCCTCCATGTTTTATTGTGAATTATATAATATTTTACATAGGAGAACTTTAGTTTTACATTCATTCGATCGTATATCGTCTCATTGCCATGGTTCCAACCCCCTCCATGCATCATCAACCGACCAAAGGGTATACCCTATAAACCCGTCCCCTACATCACCCTCCCCCCCCCTTTCTTCAGGACCCAGTCCCTCTCCCTCTCTGGATCCAAAGTCCCCATCCACTTCATCACTCCACGTCATCGTCTCTGCCTCCATCTCAGGCCTCGTTACTTCTCTGGGTAGGGTCCTGCTCTCGGCTCTTCTCCGTTGATGGTCCCAGAGTCCTCCGCTCCTAGACTGGAGAGTTACTAACTCACTTCCTTGCTACACAACTTCTGCCTTTACATTTCCAACCCTCACAATCAGTCCTGATAACAATCATTCACTATTATATCACAAGTGACCCTTCTGCATTTCATTACATCAGCTCTGCCTAGACAAATTGGATAGTACTCACTGGAGATTCTGCCTTCCTCCATGCCCCCTAGCTCTAAGTTCCCTCTTGAAAGCTTGTAAGCCAGTTACTTCTTGCCTTTGTGGTCCTCCCCCCCCCACCCCCCATTTGGGTATCCAATGTCCAAGGTGCCCATCTCTGTCTACTCTGTATGTGTAAGGTGTGGGAATTTTTCTTGCTGTAAGGGTTTGTTCCCTCTTTTGGGTTACTGCATCCATAGGTTACTGCATCCATAGGTGTCAAGTTCATCAAATTATCTCAGATCACTCTTCCCCCCCCCCCCTTCTTTCTTCTCCTGGTTG
>NW_006409137.1:56256-57327 GCF_000296735.1 Chrysochloris asiatica
CTTTTTGTGACTGACTAATTTCACTCAGCATAATGCGTTCAAGGTTCATCCATGTTATGCGATGGCTTGCCGCTCCCTTGTTATTCTTCAAGGTAGCATAATATTCCATTGTGTGTATGTACCACAGTTTGTTTATCCATTCTTCAGTTGATGGGCACTTTGGCTGTCTCTATCTTTTTACTATTGTAAATAGTGCTGCTATGAACATTGGTGTGCATATATCTTCTTGTGTTCTGGCTCGTTTTTCTTGTGGGTAATTACCAAGTAGAGGAATTGCTGCATCATAAGGTATTTCTATTTTCAACCTTCTGAGGAAACGCCATATTGCTTTTCAGAGAGGTTAGACCATTCTACAGTCCCACCAGCAATGCAGGAGTGTCCCAGTCTCTCCACATCCTTGCCAGCATTTATTGTCTTCTACTTTTTTTCATCTTTGCTGTTATCATTGGTGTGAAATGATATCTCATTGTTGTTTTGAATTGCATCTCTCTAATGGTTAGTGATCATGAACATTTCTTCATATGTTTGTTGGCTGCCCGGATCTCTTCATTAGTGAAGTGTCTGTTCATATCCTATGCCCACTTTTCAATTGGGTTATTTGTCTTTTTCTTGTAGAGGTGTTGTTGTTTCCTGTATATTTTAGAAATGAGTCCCTTGTTTGATATGTCATTGCAAAAGACTTTTTCACATTCTGTGGGTTTCATTTTTACTCTTCTGGTGAAGTCTATTGATGTACATAAGTTTTAATTTTTAGTATGTCCCACTCATCTATTATATTTATCTTTGTTTGTGTGGTTTTCAAAATGTTTTGTAGTCCATGTATTCCCATAATTAGTGCCATCACATTTGTCCAGAGTTTTTCATTGATGGCTATTTGGCAGTAGTTACTGACTCTTCTCGTGAAATATATGTTTACAAAGAGTCCTCCTATAGCAGAAGGGAGGCAATGTAACAGCCATACAACAGCAGTCAGATAAAAAACAAAATCAGAATTAAAAGCAAAAACAAAAATGGGAGAAAAAGGAAAAAGGGGGAAAAAATAAGAAAATAATGCAGCACCAGCAAAAACAA
>NW_006409137.1:57501-77041 GCF_000296735.1 Chrysochloris asiatica
GAAGAAAAAGAGGAAGAAAAAAAGAAAAAGAAATTTAAAAAGAAAGTGATTATAAATTTTTTTAAAAATCTGTGGCTTAATATAAGTATGTCTTTAATGTCCTAACTCTCTTTCAGTCACTACTGCCCTCCTTTCCTTGTTGTTTGGCACTGTCGACTCAATTCTGAACCATAGCGAACCTGTATAGGGCTTCCGTGGAGCAGCTAATGAGCCCGAACCACCGACCCTGCAGCTCAAAAGGCCCTGCAGTGTGGCGCCCAAACCCACAGCGCCACAACAGGACTCCTCTCAAACTAGTGAAAAACAGCAGATCCAAATAGGATGCACATCCGTGTCTCAGCTTGGACTGAGTGTGCAGGTTCCCGAGGAGCGTCTGGTGACCTTTAACCACCGACCTTGAAGTTGAAAAAGTTCTTTAGTGTAGCACCCCAACCCACAAAGCCATGCCGGAATCCTGCCAAACCAGCGAAAAAAGGCAGACCCATATAGGACGCATATCCATATCTCAGCTTGGGCTGAATGTGCGGCCCCCTAGAAGGGGCTGGTGAGCTTGAACCACCGACTTTGCAGTTCAAAAGGCTCTGCAGTGTGGCACCTCAACCCACAGAGCCATGCCGGGACTCCTGTCAAACCAGTGAAAAAAAGCAGACCCAAACAGGAAGCTCATCCAAGCCTCAACAATGGCTGAGTGTGCCGGCTCCTGGCAGAAGAAATTACCAGGGGTGAGGGTGGGTCATGGCGCCTTGGCTAAGCACCTGCTTCTATCCACCTGAATGGAGGTGGGCAAACAGTGAGCGCACCAATTACGCAGCACCAAAGAAAAAAATAAAATAAGAACCACGCAAAATTGGCAAAGTATATTGTGCACCATTCTTTTTTCCAAGGTTCCCGTGGCAAGTTTCCGTGGAGTCTCGGTGGCCCCTATTTTGTCCCACTGCTTGATCTCTCCCAGGATGTTGCCTCAGGCTTTTGAGCCAGGCCAGCAGATTCAAAAGTACACGATTTCTTACTTCAGCTCCAAATTCCACAGGCTATAAGCTTTCAAATCTTTAAACTATTCCTATCTCTGTGTGTCCGAGTTTGGAGCTCTGTCCTGCCTCTTTTTTGCCTGGAATTCTGAGTTATTGCTGACGGCAATCTTCACTACATCTCCACCTTAGCTGCCATCAAGCCCCACATCTCCAGATGGTCTTTCTTTCATGAAGTATTTTATATTCCTTGAGTTCCAGGCTGGTCTGCTTTTCCTTTCAATTATTTTTAATTTTTTTTTTAATAATCTAGGATTGACACAGTAGTTGCAACCATCTTCCCAAACTGGATGACATCTAACAGTTCACTTAACTTCTGAAATGATTTGTTGGCAACTAACCAGGAGCAGTGTCTTCTTGGATCATGTAAAAATACTTTTAACATTTTTAAAATTATGGCTTTTTTTTTTCTCTATGAAGTACACAAGTGCTAGTTTGTTTTTGTTTTGTTTTTTTATGTTTGTTTGTTTGTTTTGTTGTTATTGATGTTTTTAACGTCTTTATTTATTACTAGACCACGATGTTGTTGTTGTTGTTGTTATGTGCCGTGGAGTCGGAACCGACTCATAGCGACCCTGTACAGGGTTTCCGAGGGTGTAAATCCTTACGGGAGTAGAAAGCCTCATCTTTCTCCCGCGGAGCAGCTGGTAGTTTCGAACTGCTGACCTTGCGGTTCACAGCCCGAGTCGTAACCACTATGCTACCAGACCACGATGAGGAACTTTATTTATGCCAAGGACAATTTGGATATTTGTAACATCAGTATAAAACCATATAAACTTATCAACTTAAAATTGGCCTGCTAAATTTAGTCAAATATATCCTTAACTTTCCCCTAATGAAATGGCTGTAACTGCTTCATTTAGGTGAAGCCTGAAATTGATTATTTTACTATTCACAGTTGTCCAGGTTTGTGTTGGTCAGTCTGGAGCAAAGTTGACTCTGCAATAATACAGTTTGAAAAGAACTGTTCTTATCAGTAAGTTGTTCTGAACACCTATGTCTATTTCAATTCATGTCACCTTAAACTGGTGAATTCATTATTGCTTATGCAATGATTTTATAACTCAAATAGTGGAATGTTATTGTACCTAGCTAGCTTTCAGCTTATCAGTGCTGTGCAGCTAAATGATATCCTGTGTTGGTTATCAGGCACATCAGCTACTTCCATATTAAATGCTATAGTTGTTGTTGTTGTCAGGTGCCATCAAGTTGGAACTGACTCATAGCGATCCCATGTACAGCAGAATGAAACAATGCCCGAGCCTGGGCCAACCTCACTACTGCTGCCATACTTGACGCCATCAATGATGTCACCTGGCCGATCCATCTTGTTTGGGATCTCCCTCTTTTTCTCTGATCCTCCACCTTACCCAGCATGACATCCTTCTCCAGCAACTGTTCCCTCCTGACAACCTATCCAAAATGTGAGAGACGAAGATTAGCCATCCTGGCATCCAAGGATCACTCTGGGTGTACCTTTTCCAAAACAGATCTATTGGTTCTTTTGGCAATCCATGACACCTTTAGTATTCTCCTCCAACACCACAACTTAAAGGCATCAATTCTTCTACGATCTTCCTTATTTACTATCCAGCTTTCACATCCATGTGAGGTTATTGAAAATACCAAGGCTTGGGTCAGGCGCACTTTAGTCCTCAAGCTGATATCTTTGCCATTCAACACTTTAAAAAGTTCCTGTGCAGCAGATTTCCCTAACGCAATACGTCATCTGATCTCTTGACTGCTGCTTCTATGAATGTTGATAGTTGATCCAAGAAGAATGAAGTCCTTGACAACTTCAATCTTTTCTCTTTTCATAAGAATGTTGTTTATTGGTCCAGTGGTGAGGATTTTTGTTTTCTTCACATTGAGATGAAATCCATATCGAAGGATGTGCTCTTTGATATTCATCAGTAAATGTTTCAAGTCCTCTTCACTTTCAGCAAGCAAGGTTGTGTCATCTGCATATCGTTAATGAGTCTGCATATCGTTAATCATCTGCATAATTTGTTAATGAGTCTTCCTCCAATCCTGATGCCACGTTTTTCTTCATAGAACCCAGCTTCTTGTATTATTTTCTCAGCATACAGGTTGAATAAGTATGATGAAAGAACACAACCTTGACGCACACCTTTCCCAATTTTAAAACATTCAGTGTTCCCATGCTCTGTTCGAACAACTGCTTCTTGGTCCAGGTACAGATTTCTCAGAAGTACAATTAAGTGTTCTGGAATACTCATACTTCTCAATGTTGTCCATAGCTTGTCATGATCCACACAATTGAAAGCCTTTGCATAGTCAATAAAGCATAGGTAAACATCTTTCTGATATTCTCTGCTTTCAGCCAAGATCCATCGGACATCAGCAATGATATCTCTCGTTCCATGGCCTCTTCTGAATCCCCAGCTTGAATCTCTGTCAATGTATGATTGTAGCCATTTTTGTATTATTACCTTTAGCAAAACTTTACTCACTTGAGGTATGAGATTGTCCGATGAATTCCTCATTCCATTGGGTCACCTGTCTTTGGAATGGGCACAAATATGTATCTCTTCCAATCAGTTGGCCAGAGAGTTTTCTTCCAAATTTCTTGGCAGAGATGAGTAAGTACCTCTTGTGCCATCTCACTTTCTTGAAAGATTTCAATTTTTATTCCATCAATTCCTGGTGCCTTGTTTTTTGCCAATTCCTTCAATGCACTTTGGACTTCCTCCCTGAGTATCATTGGCTCTTGTACATATGGTACCTCTTGAAATGGTTGAGCATTAACCATTTCCTTTTGGTACAATGACTCTGTGTATTCCTTCCATCTTTTCTTGATGCATTTTACATCATTCAATAAATTGCCCAGAGAACACTTTAATAACAAAAGTCGAGGCTTGAATTTTTTTCTTCAGTTTCCCCAGCTTGAGAAATGCTGATCATTTTCTTCCCTTTTGGTTTTCTAATTCCAAATCTTTGCATATTTTGTTATAGCATTTGGTTTTATCTTCTCCAGCTGACATTTGAAATTTTCTTTTCAGCTCTTGGACCTCTTCAATTCTTCCATTTGCTTTAGCTTCTCTACGCTGGAGAGCAAGTTTCAGAGTCTCCTCGGACATCCATTTTGACCTTTTCCTTTTTTCTTGTATTCTAAATGACTTTTTGCTCTCTTCATGTATGATCTTGATGTCATACCACAACTCTTTTGGTCTTTAGTCTTTAGTGTTTAATGTTTCAAATATTTTCTTCCGATGATCTCTAAATTCTGGTGGGATAAATTCAAGGTCATATTTTGGCTCTTGTGGACATGTTTTCATTTTCTTCAGTTTCAGTTTGTATTTGCATACGAGCAATTGATGGTTTGTTCCACAGTCTGCCCCGGCCTTGTTTTCACTGATGGTATGGAACTTTTCCATTTTCTCTGTCCACAGATGTAATCAATTAGATTGCTATGTGTTCTGTCTGGCAAGGTCCATGTGTATCGTCATCTGTTATGCTGTCTAAATAAGGTATTTGAAATAAACAATTCATTTGTCTTGCAGAAATCTATCATTCATTCTCCAGCATCATTTCTATCACCAAGTCCAAATTTTCCAACTACTGGTCCTTCTTCTTTGCTCCCAACTTTTGCATTCTAATCACCAGTAATGAATAATACATCTTGATTGCATGTTTGATCAATTTCAGATTGTAGAAGTTTGTAGAATTCTTCTATTTCATCTTCACTGGCTTTAGTGTTTACTGCATAAATTTGAATAATAGTGGTATTAACTGGGCTTCCCTGTAGGCGCATTGATATTAGCCTATCACTTATAGCATTGTACCTCATGACTGATCTGGATATGTTCTTTTTGACGATGAATGCAACACCATTCCTTTTCAATTTATCATTCCCTGCATAGTAAACCATGTGGTTGTCAGATTCAAAATGACAATACCAGTACATTTCAGCTCACTAATGCCTAAGATATTGATGTTGATGCGTTCCATTTCATTTTTGACAACTTGCAATTTTCCCAGATTCATACATCGTACATTCCATGTTCTGATTTTCAATGGATGTTTACAGCTGTTTCTCTTCATTTTGATTTGTGGTCCATCAGCAAATGATGGTTCTGTGTCCTTTTCTCCTCCAAGCTTAACTCTATTCATGTCATCATAGTCAACTCTACTTTCAGGAGGTTATTTTTTTTTTTTTCCCAATCGCATTCTGAGTGCCTCCCACCTTCTGGTCCTGTATCTGACAGTGTTTCTCTGCTATTCACAGAGTTTTCAGTGATTAGTGATTCAGAAGTAGTTCGTCACTCTTTCTTATTAGTCTTTCTTTGTCTGGAAGCTCATCTGAAACCTGTCCACCATGGGTGACCTTGTTGGTTATTTAAAATACAGGTGCAGAGCCCTTCAGAATCACAGCAACTCAAACCACCACAGCATGACAGACAGACAAGTGGTGACCATTTGGTTTTATGTGGATTCTGTTTCTTTGAATTTCTATGTCAATCTTGATATAATCCTGATATAAATAAGATACAATCAAGATGTTATCTCCTGATACTATCAATCCTGATGCAATCAAGATATGCTCTCACAAGATGGTGGCTCCTGGAACAGCTGAGTGTCTTGATCCCTAAAACAATGGATTTCTGGATTCTCCTGCAAATTCCCCAGCTGTAAACCCTCCGATCCTCCAAGTGTACGTTTATATTTGTTCCAGAGTTCCAACACCATCTCATGAGCCCTGTTGACCTGGTATTCCGTGTTGTTGTTGACCGAGCTCCTCACTACACATCTACATGATCTACCATCTTGAAGGTGTAAGGCCTGGTAGTATAGTGGTTAAGAATTTGGCTGCTAACCTCATGGTCAGCAGCTTGAATCCACCAGGCCCACCATGGGATAGAAATGAGGCTTTCTGCTTCTTGTATTTAAAATGGCCGTGGAGACTGGCGCATTAACCCATAGCACCACGACTCCAGATCTCGATCATTTCGAAGATCTCACTGCTTCAAAGATCTTGCTGCTTTGAAGATCTCGCTGCTTCGAAGATTTCACAAATGCTCTGGTAGCATAGTGGTTACAAATCGCGCTGTGAACCTTAAGGTCAGCAGTTCAAAACTACCAGCTGTTCCGTGGGAGAAAGACCAGGCTTTCTACTCCCGTAAAGATTTACACCCTCGGAAGCCCTGTATAGGGTCACTATGGGTTGAAACCGACTCGACGGCACTTAGCAACAACAACAACATAGTAAAGATGTTCAATTCTTTTTTTTTTACTTTTTACAGCCTTAAATGTTTCATTGAATGCCTCAGTTAGTTTTCCACATTCACCACCATATTCCAGGGTCCTAGAATCTTTTGTCCTATCAGAGTTAGAAATTTCATGATGTTATTAAATTTTACTTTCAAGATGCACTTTGCACTGCCATAATTTAGATTGAGAAGATTTCACATTTGAAAGCAGGGAGTTCAGAAACTGGTTGTGTCCATGCAGGTTGACGTTCAGCTTTGAGAGTTACTTGGTAATGTTCACCATGCATGCCAGATCATATGGCCACTTGCTATCATTGAGTTCTCAGATAGGTTTTCTCTTCATCTCCATGAACTGCTTAACTTCATCCTGCAGTTTGTAAAATTTCATGAGAATATTCCCAAGGCTCAGTCACCATACTTCACAGTGATAAACAGTATTACTGTATTCACATACAAAGTCATTCAGTAAATGTTTAAACCGGTGGTTGTTAAAACCCTAGGTTTTGACAAAATTTATGCATGGAACTGATTTTGACATCACATGTTGAACAGCAAAGACTGTGTACAGAAACGGAGATGATTCAGTTCTGACTTGACAAATGCAATTAACCCTTTCTGCAAGCCAATTATGGCTTGTACTCTATTTCTAGTAAGGTCACTTAACATTTCAAATTTTAGTTCAAGTTTTTTCCTTGCTAAAACAAATTTATCAAACAAGTCCTCAACTCTTGTATTGCCATGCATGTCTTTTAGTGATAGCAGTACCTCTCATGTGTCAAACTCTGCAGTTAACCCATGGAAAATAATGGTTGGTTATGTCCATTGTTTCTTCACAAGCTGGAGAGAAAAATTGGAAATCTTCTGCAGAATCCTTCAATGAATTTTCAGTATCTTGTGCTAATTCAGTAATCTGATCTGAGACGGTTGTCTAAGATAAATTAATATGTTGAAACAATTTTACTTTGCCTGTTGCTAACAGCTCCACAGCAGCCACCATAAACTCTTTAACAAAATCTCCTTCTATATGAGGTTTCAACTTCTTTGCAGTTAACTCACTCACTAAACAACTTGTCTGAATAACGTTGCCTCAGTTTTAAGGCGATCTTTTATTTTGTATTTTGTGGTTGACATTTGTAGGATGTCACGCCACTTAAGTTTTAATAACTATCCAATGTATGTTTCACCAGTGATGCAAATATTTTTTATTTAATTGCTGCTCTTTCTGGTAGCATACTGGTTACTAATCGGGCTGTGAACCACAAGGTCAGCTGCTGGAAGATATCAGCTGTTCTGTGTGAGAGAGATTTGGCTTTCTGCTCCTGTAAATATTTACAACCTCAAAAACCCTGTGCAGTGTCGTAATGAGTAGGAAACAACACCACGGCAACAACCCCCACCTATCCTACATCTTGGATTTGGAACATACATATACAGCATTTGTACAATTGACTTTTGAAGTCTTTTCTGTATACTGTAATTTCCTTAATCTTCATCTTTGAGTCATGTTTTGGAAGGATTGTTGATTGTGGACTTATAGACAAAGACTGCATTGAATTTATTTTCTGTATCAGCATGGAAGTAAACTATACTTTCATCAGTCATCTGTAGCAAGGTCATATCCATCACGAGGAAACACCTCATTGCATCTTATCTCATTATCATGAGATAGCTCTAGTTTCACTACAGTGTTTTAATACTTTCACAATATGTATACTCCCAGCTTGCCTGACACTGACTGTCTTCTGAGTCATAGCAATCTAAGCAGATGGACCATGGGCAGCCTACAAAAAGCATGAGTGTCTGTCATGTTATGCACTCTTATGTGTAGTGTCTATCCCATAATGAATGTTTCCTGCTTGTCCTTCAGAATTTATGTCATTGTTATAATTCACTTAATACAAAGTGATTTTATTATGAAAAGTAACTACTCTTTTGAATTTCAAGTCCTTCCTGTGGTTGACTCAGTGGAGCCAGACCAAATAATTTCAGACAATCCCCACACCTGTTCCAGATGGTAAAGGAATCAGGCATACGTTATATTAATAATTATTATACTATTATTATATGGCATATGTGATGATAGTCACTTGACATTGGTTTGATACTTTCTTCATGAATTATTAAGCTATATTAAGCTATGTTTCAGAAGAGGACCTGGTACAAAGGACATCATTGCTGATATCTAGTGGATCTTAGCTGAAAGCAGAGATTAGCAGAAAGATGTTTACTTGTGTTTAGTGACTATGCAAAGGCTTTTGATTATGTGGATAATGCCAAGCTATAGAGAATATTGTGAAGTATAAGAATTCTGAAAAACTTAAATGTGATCATGAAGAACCTGTACATAAACAAAAAGGCAGTTGTTCAAGCACAACAAGGGAACAGAGACATGTTTAAAATTAGGAAAGGTTTACACTAGGGTTGAATTCTTTCACCATACTTATTTTATCTGCATGCTAAACATATAATCTTATAACTTGCATGATATGAAGAAAAACATGGTATTAGGATATGAAGAAGGCCCATTCATTAACAACCTGCAATATGCAGATGATACAACCTGGATTGCTGAATGTGAAGATATATATATACTGATGAAGAACAAAGATAATAGTCTTTGGTATGGGATGCATCTCAATGAAAATAAAATAAAAATCCTCACCATTGGACCAATTAGTAACATTCCTGTTAATGGAGAAAAGATTGACATTGTCAATTACTTTACTTTTCTAGGACCAACAACCAACACTCATAGAAGCAGCAATCAAGAAATCAAGTGATACAATGCATTGAACAAATCTGCTGCATGAGACTGCTTTAAAATTTTGAAGAGCAGGGATGTCAGTTTGATGACTAAGGTGCACCTGACGAAAGGCATGGTATTTTCAACAACCTCATATGCATGTGAAAATTAAATAGTGAATAAGGAACCGTAGAAGAATCTATGCATTTGGGCTATGGTGTTGGAAGACAATATGAAAGCACCATGGACTGACAAAATAACAAACCAATCTGTGTTGGAAAATACAGTCAGAATGCTCCTTGGAAGCCAGGATAGTCATACTTCATCTTTCATACTTCAGAAATATTGTCAGGAGGGACCAGTCATTGGAGAAGGAAATCATGTTTGGTAAAGTGTAGTGTAAGAGGAAAAGAGGAAGCTTTCCAAAGAGATGGATTGGCACCGTGGCAGCAACAATGGGCTCAGACATAGCAACTATTGCGAGGTTGGCCCAGGACCAAGCAGTGTTTTGTTCTGTTGTACACAAGTTTTCTCTGAGCTAATATGGACTCATTAGCACCTAACAAGAACAAGAGCAATTTTTATGCAAACTCTTAATATGTGGTTTGAAACAATTCAGATTCTTTCAGTTTCACAAGTAGTGTTACTGTATACTATTGCATATATATTAATGCCCCTTGGAAGCAGAAGAGCAAGACTTTGTTTATCATACTTTGAAATATTTTCAGGAGGGGTCAGTCCTTACTGAAGAGTATCCTGCTTGATAAAGTGGAGGGTCAGAGAAAAAGAGGAAGTTCCTTAATGAGATGGATTATCAAAGAGGCAGCATCCATGCACTCAAATGTAGCAAAGATTGTGAGGTTGGTAGAGAGCCAGGCAATGTTTCATTCTGTTGTGCTAAGGGTAGCTGTGAGTTAGTAATGACTCAATGGCATTTAACAACAGCAACATTCACTTCATTTATAGTTTTTTTTGTTTGTTTGTTTTAACTTTTTAACATGATTGTTTAATTTCTAATAAGTTGTTAAGTGTCCTTGAGTCTATTCTAACCCATAGCAACTTTGCATAGGGTTTCTAACAAGTATCTGGAGGATTTGGATCCCTTACCTTGTGGTTAGCAGAGCAGTGCTTACCCTACAGAGCTATACTCGGAGCACATTTCTAAATTAGCCATGTCAAAAACTCTATTCATCAAGTCATTTAGATATTCATTTATTACTATTTGTTAAGCAACTTCCATGTGACTTATGGAATATAATTGATGGGCCCCCTAAATATGAATACCTTGAAGTCTTTTTTGATAAACAGGAGTAATCCATCAGAAAAATTCAGAATTCTTCCCCCTTTATCTTCAATCTCTCTATATGATTATGTATTAAGTACTTCTTGAAATACATCTTTTGTTTTATTTCAATTTAGACCCACTCTTTTATATTAAAAAAAAAGTTTCATTATGTTTATTTTTGCTTTGACTGTATTTGAAAATATTTTGCAAACTATTATTTACTCCAATTACTTGTCTATCAGTTTGGTGCACTGTGGTTACTTGCACATTGTTGTGATGCTTTAAGTTATGCCACTGGTGTTTTGAACTTTGGTAGGGTTACCCATGGTGGACAGATTTCAGCTGAGCTTGCAGACTAAGACAAACTTGGAAAAAACAAAAGGCAGATTAATTCTGAATGATTAGCCACTACAAACCTTATGAATAGCAGTGAGCACTGGAAAATAGGGTTTTTTGTTCTTATTAAGTGCTGTAGAGTCTATTTCGTCTTCCAGCAACCTTATATAGGCTTTCTGAAGAGGGGCTGGTGAACTTGAACTACCAACCTTGCAGTTCAAACAAAACTTGCAGTCCAGAACATTAACCCAGAGTACCACACCAGGATTCCAGATAGGACTAGAATACAGAATACTGAAACATGATGAAGAACACTAGAATATTATTAGATACAGTGCCAGGAGATGCGTACCTAAGGATGGAAGGCTCTCAAAATATAACTGTGGAAGAGCTGGCTCCTCAAAGTAGAGTAAAGACTTCATGACTTTCATTTGTTGATGGGGCACAACTCAAAATGAGGAGAAACAAAACATATTAATACACATCCATTAATAATTAGAACATAGAATGTACAAAGTACGTATCTAAGAAAATTGAATGTTGCAAAAAATGAAATGGAATAAATAAACATTGATATCCTAGTGAGCTGAAATGGACTGGTACTGACCATTTTGGATAAAAATATCACATGTTTTATTATGTAGGAAATGATAAGTTGAAGATTCATCATCAAAAAGAACACTTAAGGATCTGCCTTGAAAAACAATGCTGTCTGTGGTGGGATAATATCAACATGCTTACAAGGAAAACCAGTTAATACCACTATTGTTCAGATTTATACACCAACCACTAAAGCCAATGATAATGAAATTAAATAATTCTACCAATTTCTTCATTCTAAAATTGATCAAACATGCAATAAAAATGTATTGATAATTATAGGAGATTGGAATGCAAAGATTGGAAACAAATAAGGTTTAGTAGATGGAAAATAAGGCCTTGGTGATAGGTATGATGCTAGAGATTGTATTATAGAATTTCAAGACTAATGATTTCTTCATGAAAATACCTTTATCAACAGCATAAGTGATTATTATAAACATAGACTTCACCTGATGAGATCCATAAAAATCAAATTTACAACACCTGTGGAAAGAGACAGTGGAAAAGCTCAGTATCAATAACAAAAACAATACCAGGGTCAAACTATGAACAAGACCATCAATTGCTCATATGCAGGTTCAAGCTGAACCTGGAGAAAATTAAAACAAGTACATGAGAGCCAAAACATGACCTTGAACATATGCTACCAGAATTTAGAGTTGATCTCAAGAACAGATTTGATATATTATATACCGACAGAAAACCATAAGAGTTGTTAGATTACAGTAAGAATATCATACAGGAAGAATGAAAATGGTTATTAAGAAGACAAGGAAGAAAGAAAAGAACAAAATATATGAAAGAAGAGACTATGAAACTTACTCTCAAGTATAGAGATGCTAAAAAAAAAAAAATGGATGAGATAAAGTAAAAGATCTCAGAGGAATCTGAGGGCAGTGTGATAAGACAAAATCAAATATTATAATGAAATCACCAAATATATGGAATTAGAAAACAAAAAGGACAGAACATACTCAGCAATTGGCAAGTTGTAAGATCTGAATAAAAAAATTCAAGCCTTGAGTTGAAATACTGAAGGATTCTTTGGATAAAATATTGAATGATGCAGAAGCATAGAAAGAAGATAGGAAGAATACACAGAGTTACTATACCATAAATAAATTGTAGTTGTTCAACCATTTCAGCTTATGACCAAGAGCCAATGGCACTGAAGCAAGAAGTCCAAGGTGCACTGAATTATGAGGAAAGTACAAGGCTCCAGAAATTGATAGGATACAAAGTCAAATATTTTACCAAACTGATGCAGCACTTGAGACATTCACTCCTCTAAACCTTGCCAACTGATTGGAAGATGCTCATGTTTGAGCCCAATCCAAAGACAGATTAACTCAAAGGAACGTGGAAATGATTTTACAATATCATTAATATCACATGCAAGTTATATTTTGCCAGAGAGAATTCAAAAACAACTGCCACATTTGTGCCACAATGTGCCACAGCACATTGATAGGAAACTGCCAGAGATTCAAGATGAATTCAGACAAGGACTTGGAATGCTGTATATAATTTCTGATGTTAGATGGATCTTGGCTGAAAGTAGAGAATACCAGAAAAATGTTTACCTGTGATATATCGGGTATGCAAATGTTTTCGATTGTGTGGATCATGACAAGCTATGGACAAAACTATGCAGAATGAGTATTCCCAAACAATTGTGCTCATGAGGAACCTGCTCATAGACCAAGAGGCAATCTTTTGAACAGAACATAAGGACACTGAGTGATTTAAATCAGGTAAAGTGTGCACCAGACTTACATTCTTTCACCATACTTATTCAATCTGTATGCTGACCAAATAATAAAAGTATCTGAATTACATGAAGAAAGCTGTTATATGAGGATTGGAGCAAGTCTCATTGACAACCTGTGATATGCAGATGATACAACCTTGCTTTCTGAAAACAAAGAAAAGTTAAAATACTTATTGATGAAGATTAAAAACCACAGTCTTCTGTTTGGATTCCATCTCAATGTAAACAAAACAAAAATCACCATCAATGTAGCAATAAATAAAACTGTGGTAAATAGAGTAAAGATTAAAGTTATCAAAGACTTCATTTTGCTTAGAAGAATTGTCAGCACTCATGGAAGCAGAAGTCAAGAAAACAAGTGACATTACATTATACAAATCTGTTGCACAAAACTTGTTTAAAATATTCAAGAGCACAGATGTCAGTTTCAGAACTAAAGTGCACTCAATCTAAGGTATGTGCTATTTTTTATAATCTCATATGCATGTGAAACAAATATAATGAATAAGGAAGACTTTCAAAAAATTGATGTATTTGAATTATGGCATTGAAGAATATTAAAGTTGTAATGGACTTCCAAAAGAACAAACAAATCTGTGCTGGAAGAAGTACAGATAGAACGCTTCTTAGAATCTAAGAAAACCAATCTTAACCAACTCAATGGCACTTAACAGCAAGTGTTACAACTGAAAAGTATTTTTAAATGTTTTCTTATTTTTCTTTATACTTAGAGATTTTCCTATTTTAGTAAGCTTTATATATATATATATTTACCATTTATGATTTACTTCCTACCACACATAGTGAGTTTTCAATTTCTCTTAAGAACAGGAAAATATTTTCCTGCATTTCTTTATACTTTTAGTTTTTCTAATTGCTCATGTATTCTCAATTATTTAACTTCTTGCATATATTTTGAAATATACTTTTTAACTCCTCTCTATTTAGGTATGTGTGGCACTGTGGGCTAATGTGTCAGACTGCAAAGCCATTTGAACTATAAGTGTGGTAGTTCAAGCTCACCAGCTGCTCCATCAAAACCCTATACAGGGTTGCTATGAGTCAGAATCAACTCAATGGCATTTAACAACAACACCAACAACATTTAGGTATATATGTCCCAGACTCAGAGATTTTAGATAATAGGTTTAATCTCACAGGATGGTGAAAAATGATAGCAGCTGATTTAAAATTTAGAAGCTCATCTCTTAGCATGTAATTAAAAATATATATTTCTTTATTCTCTTAAGGAGTCCTCTTGTGGCACTGTAGGATAAGCACTGGGCCACAAGATTAGTTTGAACTGCAAGTTTGGCAGTTCAAATTCATCAGGCATTCCACAGAACCCTAAAGTGTTGTGAGTGGGAAATGACTTAATAGCACTTAGCAACCACACTTCTTTTATATCTCTCAGTATGGTAGACAAGATGTTTGTAGGGGTGAGTAGTCTTAGAAGTCAGACATCTACCCTAATTCTGTCAAGATCTAGAGACTAGAAATTAGATGGAAATTAAAGTATCACTCTTGTCCCCCTTTCAAGTGTTCTCATTTCATTTTTACTTCCTAATAACCTGTTTATGTAATTCAGGGGGAAATAAAGCAACAACAATGTTAACTTATGTAATTATGTAAATCATCCTATAATAGCTATATCAAAAATTTAACAGCAACCCTGATTAGCCTAAATAGAGGATTATTTCAACACCAAAGAGGCTTTTAAGCCTATGACTATTGTACATAAAATTACTGATGCTTAAAGAACAGAATAACCAAAGAAAACACAAATTCAGAAACAGCACTGTCCAATTAGAGAAAAAATAAGGGTGAGTCAGCCATGGCTTTAGCATATTAGAGGGAATTAAGTATTTCTTAGGATCAATAGAAGATCTGTTAATAAAAGTTGTAATTGAATAAGAGCTTAAAAACACTAAACAGTGTAATTTTAGTGCCCAAGCAATAAGGCCATTGAAAATACAGGACACAGAATTTTAAAGTAAGGATTATATTACCTACTAGATCAAAAACAAGGCTTTAACCAGATTTGTTATTACTACAGACTTAGAGGATCTGAAATCCTTTTTAGTTTGTGTAAAAAAGCATGTGAAATACATTTGACATAGTTCAATTTACAAATGTCAGTCTAATCATTCCATTTGCATTCTTTAAAAAGTTCTGAATACTAAAGGAAAGAAAATACTGTCGAGAAATATCACCATAGAAAGCTTGTAAGTTCGTCTTCTGCCTTTAACTGATGTTGTTGTTAAGTGCCGTCGAGTCGGTTCCGACCCATAGCGATCCTGTACAGGGTTTCCGAGGCTGTAAATCTTTACGGGAACAGAAGCCTCTTCTTTCTCACGCGGAACAGATTGTAGTTTCTAACTGCTGACCCTGCGGTTCGCAGCCCGATTCGTAACCACTACGCTACCAGAGCTAGAGACACCTAAGATGGGGCTACAAAGTGCCCACTGAAGGAGGCTTCTTGTGGAGCCTCTGCATTACATAAGACCGTAGATAGAATCCTAAACCTTATCCAGAATGTTCTGAGATGGGAAATTTCCACTTGGAAGAACAAGCAGATCAGCCTGGAGGTTCAAGAAGAACATAAAATACTTCTTAATCGAAAGATCATTGGGAAAAATACAAAACAATAATGGTAGTCTGACTAACTACTACAAGAACAAGTAAGTTTCTCACCCAGGAGACATCAAGGCAGTGGTTGGGTCCCCTCAGGGAAAACCCCCTTCCAAGACTAAGACTCAATGGGAATACATGAGCTGACATGAACTCTGACTGGTGACCATAATGTTCACCAATAAGGAGAAATGAGGGAAAAACATCAATGACACAGCAAGCTAAGTACTACCATGTTCAATAGACTCCTGTGAACCTGGGTGAAGACTTGTTTGGCCAAAATGTGGACTTCTGGGGACTTCTGGGCCCAGAGTCAGTAACATAGCCACAGAGGACTAGAGTGGAGAGTGAAGCATCCAGCTGAAAAGAAGTGAGGGCATATGCATAAGAACACCTACACATGCAGATAATACCCACTTGACCTGGCTTCAATGGCTGGATGATCAGAACTCAACTAAAAGAAGAAAGAAGAGGACAAAAAGAGTAATCTGATACAATTTGATGAAATTGACCTGCACCTTATGGATGCAATAACTCAAAGAGTGAACAAATCTTTACAGCGAGGATCACTCCCATCCCCTCAATACACAGGATAGATTGGGATGGGCAATTGGACATTGGCTACCCAAAATGGGGGGTGAGGGGGCTACAAAGGCAAGAAGTGACTGCCTCACAAGCTTTCAAGAAGGAGCCTAGATCCAGAGGGTGAGAAAGAAGGCAGGCTCTCCACAGAGTAGTATCCAATCTGTCTGGGCGGAGCTGATGAAAGGAAATGGGGATGGCTCTCATGTAGTTGAATAGTGAATGATTGCTATCAGGACTGACTGTGAAGGTTGGAAATGCAAAGGTTGGAAATTCAAGGGTAGTGGTTGACTTTGCAGTCCAGGATTGAAGGTCCCTGGAACCATCAAGGGAGAAGACTGGAATGCAGGACACTACCCAGAGAAGCAGTGACACCAGAGATGGAGACAGAGACAATGATGTGGAGAAATGGAACAGTTGGGGACTCTAGATCCAGATAGGGAGAAGGGCTGTATCATGACAACTAGTGGGAAGGCTTTCAGGGTATACCCTTTGGTTGGTTGATGATTCATGGAAGGGATTGGAACCATGACAATGAAATGATATACAATACGATGAATGCAAACTAATGTTCTACCATGTAAACTATCACATAATTCACAATAAAACATTTTTTAAAAAGAAGAGATATCACTATAGATTGTATTGATAATAAAATGAGAGATTATAAACAAACAAACAAACAAACAAAAAAGCAGATGAACAGCCATCTAAGGGATCTCTCCAAGTGTGGAAGAAAGAAGAGTGATGAAAATTGAAGATACTTAGAATCATTTAGTCCCATGGACTAATGGAACACATGAACATCAGTCTCTGTGACTCTGAGACCAAAATAACTATATGATGCCTAGCTACCACTACCAACTTCTCTGACAGGGATCATATTGGAAAGTTTGGGGTAGAGTCGGAGACAATGTGAAACAAAGTTCAAACAGAATTTGAAAAAAAAAAAAAAAAAAAAAAGACTGGGCTTACTTGTCAGAAAGAGGCTGTAGGAACCCAAGACTATGATCTTCAACCACCCCTCAGGTTTAAAACGGAACTCACCCTCATGGCCCAATTTTCAGTCAAGCAATAGATAGGTAGAATGGGGACAACATTAGAAAGGTGTGCTCACCTCGGAATGGTCAACCAATCAATATTAAAAGGACAACACTTACCTAAGGACAAAATTGAGAGGTGATTGGAAGGAGAGTGGAATGGAAACAACTACAGGAAGGAAGTGGGATGGATACCTGCTATTTTATTATTGCAATCATTGAGATGAAACAAAGGGCTTGATTTGTTGAATGCTAAACTGATGATCTGCTCTGTAAATCTTCATTTAATTCACAATAAGAAATCTCAAAAAAAAAAAAAAAAGGTAAAGCAAAAATTTAAAAAAAAAATAAAGGAAACTAAATGCTTTACAACTTATAAATCCAATGTAGCTAGTCATTTAAACATGAATTGGTTGGCCCTCACATAACACTGAAAGTCAAGGGGATCAGTGGAATGCTCTAGGATAATTTTCTAATGCAAGTTTGTCTAAACAAGTGATACCTATCTTTTGTGTGGATATTATATTCACATAGAACCAATTCATAGATTCACACTCTTGGTTATCAGTTGGTAAAGAGTGTGTGATTCATGACCACAAGCAAGTTTCTTAACTTTTTTGCACTTTAGAATACACATCTCTATAATGAGGAGTTTGATGTCATCAATCCAGGGGGTTTTAGTTAAGCATAAAGCAATTTTCTAGTGAACACTATGAACAATTTTACAAATTAAAGGCAACTCACTTATAATTTGTAGGTTAAATATAGCATGCATTTTGAATACCTAATTTTTACACACGTGTCTGCAATTATTTATGTCAAAACAAATAACCTATTCTAAATTATTATTTAAAGTATATAATTTCCTATTTCTGATTTATGATTTTTCTAATTCTCTTTATAATTTTTTAAATTTATTTTCCTTTTCTTATCTCCATTAGATTTTCTCAAGCACTGAATCAGTCAGTAGATTAATATTCTATCTTGGTTTAACTAGTCCCTTGGGAGTGCTTCAGCGGGTTAAAAAAAAAAAAAAAAATTGGAGAAGACACAGTGAAGGACAAAGGAAAAAAGAAGTACATGTGGTAAAAATCAGCCTATGATTCCTGGTCTTTTGTGATATATTACAATACACCCTACTGAAGTCTAATATGAAATGTTCTGAAAATATAATTGTTTCTACTAAACAACAATCTAATTCTCAGGTATTTGTAAAATGTATAGAAAATATAAAATTTCTCTCTTATTGTGGTAATTCTTTCTACATGGTTAAGATCACACATTTTTTCCTCCTAGTTAGGAACTAATTTTTATCTTGTTGTTATGTTCTGTCAATTCAGTTCCTGCTTATTGGAAAACCTTTATAGGGATTCTGTGGAGCAGCTGGTGAGTTTGAACCAACAACCTTGTGATTCAGATAGACCTTTTGACCAGTGCTTGTCCTACATCACCACACCAGGACTCTCAGCAATGGGAATATTTGAAATATTTTAAATTTAGTAATTGAAGGAGGGATAGAAAGCAGGAGTGGCAGCAGCGGTTTTATTTAAAACAAAAATCAAGGAAACATCCAAGTATTTGCTTCACAGGTTTCATTGGAAATGTATACTATCAATGTGGCTAGATAATAATATCTTGTAAAATGCCTTTAATTCATTAAAAAAGTATTTATATGCCATGTTAAAAGGCTTTATATTATGAAAATATAATTATTATTTTTCATTTAGTGTCCTTAATCTATTAAGAAATTTATATTTACACACATAGTCACATACAGAGACAGACAAAGGTAGTAGAACATTTTCAATACAGATTTAGTTACTTCCCTACAGTAAATTATACTGATGGAATGAATAACCTTCCATTTTAAGCCCACTCCTTTCAGTCATTTTATTTACTATACTTTTTCATAATTTTTACATATTTAAAAATACTAAAATGATAGAATTTACATGCAAGCATCTTTTAAATTAAACTGATAATATTTATCAACTATTTAGTTGTTATTGCTATGTGCCATTGAACCGTTCCAAAAGAACAAAACACTGCTGGGTCCTGTACCCAACTTACAATATTTGCTGTGCTTGAGCCCACTGATGATGTCACTGTGATTGATGGCAATCTTCCTTATTCTCCCACCCTCTACTTTACATATCCTTCTCTAGTAACTGGTACCTCCTGATAATATGCCCAAAGTATAAGAGAAGTATGTCCATCCTAGCTTCCACGGTGCATGCTGAATATACATCTTCCAAAACAGATTGGTTTGTTCTTTTGAAAGGATGTG
>NW_006409137.1:79096-79764 GCF_000296735.1 Chrysochloris asiatica
AAGGATATACCTCACAGACCCGTCCCCCCACCCCCTGGCTGTCAGAAAACAGCTCCTCTCCTTCCCTGAATCCCATGTCCCCAGTCACTCCTTCTGTCCATGCCATTATAGGCCCCCACCATTTTGGGTCTGGGCAGTTTCTAGCTCCCCCCTCAAGGTATTTCAGTTAGTTAAAGGCTGGATCCAGGCCCACATGTTTTCTGTTGTGATGTTTCTGGCTGTTCCCTCCTGCCCCCTCAAGTGTCTATTTCACAATAGTAGATAAGGGAGACCAAGATCCAAAAGACGGCCAAGCATCCTAACATTATTCCCCTCTTTTCCCCCTTTCAAGCCATACCTCAATCCCTGTATCCTGAAACTCTTATTCCAGGGTTGTGCATACCTCGTCATTTAGCTCTGTCCCACCTAGCCCATGAGAACCTACCCAACTGTTCTCTTGTTCTCCTTGTTCTTCTTTTCCCCCTCCCCCTTCTTCTGTATAGCCAGCTTCAGCCTCCTCCCCCCCACGCCACAGGATCTCCTGTGTCTATTCCCTACCCTCGGCTCTTTCTTCCCCTCCCTCCCCACCTCTCATCCCATACATACCAGTGATCATCACTTATATTTTTTGATTCCCACCCCCCAGTGGGTTCTTTTTCTTAGTCTTTTACAATAATGATCTTATGCAG
>NW_006409137.1:85749-86312 GCF_000296735.1 Chrysochloris asiatica
GCAAATGGATATTAACCTATCACAGACAGCATTCATTGTCCCTCATGATGAGTGGTGCATAGCAAGACTTAGATTCCCACATTTTAAATATATTATCAAGGGGGACCAGTTTCTACAAAAGGTCACATGCTTGATAAGACAGAGGTACATTAAAAAATAATAATAATAACCCTCAACAAAATTAATTGACACAGTGGCTCCTACAACTTGCTCACACATAGCAACATTGGAGGGGATGCCAATAAGACTAAGTATGCTTCATTTTATTGTTCATAGGGTTATTATAGAAGTGCTGTGACCCATTATGATAAGCACTAGAGTGATACCACAAGCTCAGTATTTCGAGACCATAATTGGGTTTTGGGGAAAAAGATGAGGCTTTCTGCTTCCACAAAATTTGTAGCCTCAGAGCCACTATAAGTCAGAGCCTAATTTACAACAAATAAGGGTTTCTATGACAGCAAATCAGGGTTGCTATGAGTCAGAATTGACTCAAGAATACTTAACAAGGATACTTAATCCAAAACCTGCCATATTAGTATTCATGCATCTCATCTATCTGT
>NW_006409137.1:87392-91875 GCF_000296735.1 Chrysochloris asiatica
TACGGCAGACCATAAATTGCTCATGTGCAAATTCAGGCTGAAGCTGAAGAAAATGAAAATAAATTCACAACAGTAAAAATATGACCTTGAATATATTCCACATCTATTTAGATATCATCTGGAGAACAGATTTAATGCATCAGACACTATAGACCGAAAACTAGAAGAGTTATGGAATGACATCACAAACATTATACAGGAAGAAAGCAAAATTTCATTAAGAAGAAAAGATAGAAAGGAAAAAGTGGATGTTGGCAGAGACTCTGAAACATGCTCTCCAGCATAGACATGCTAAAGCAAATAGAATAAGTGAAAAGGTATAAGAGCTGAACAGAAGGAATCCAAGGACAGCTGAGGAAGACAAAGTCAAATATTATAATGATATGTGTGAAGACCTCGAGTTAGAAAAATCAAAAGGGAAGAACATGCTCAGCATTTCTCAAGCTGAGGGATTGGAAGAAAAATTAAAATCTCGACTTGCATTATTGAAGGATTCTATAGGCAATATGTAGTCCTGGTGTGGTGCTGTGGTTTAATGCGCCAGACGGCAAAGCCTTTTGAACTGCAAGGTTAGCAGTTGAAGCTCACCAGAATCTCATTGGAAACCCTATACAGGGTTGCTATGGGTTGGAACCGACTCGATAGCACTTAACAACAACAACATAGACAAAATATTGACTGACATGGAAAGCATAAAAAACAGATGAAAGGAATACAGAGCCACTGTACCAAAGGGAAATTGTCAACATTTAACTATTTCAAGAGTTGGCATATGATGAAAAGTCAATGTTCCAGAGGCTTAGATGTGCGGCAAGAGGTGTGGAAGTTTGTCTGTGTTCTCACTAGAACTAGGCTTTGGGTCCTGGGCTGGTGTCTGGCTGTATCTCCGTCTACTGCAAGTACTCTTGCTATTGGTGGAGTTCTTTGGGCTGAACAGAAAATTAAAGATAATGTATGAGAGGTCAAAGCTCAGATTCATAGCTGTATAAACCGTCACCTAGAATGCATTTGAAGCCCTGAGGTGTGGCTGTATGAACAGGTGGATCTCATCTATCAACTGAAAGAGGAGACGCACTAATGGTAACTGGGCCAGCTCAATTGTCTTATTCATTAACTGGATTAGTCCCCAAACAGAGATGTAACCAATCAAGTCTCTGAGTGCCTGGAGAGACTGGGCAGTTTGACTCCAAACCAGAAGACTCAACTGTCTTGCTCTTTGAAGCAGACACATCTGCAGTGTGTCAGACCATCACCACATTTGGGTCCCTGAAGATCATGCAAATTCCTGAACACCTGATGACTCATGCTAATCCCTCAAGTATTGGACCCTTCTTGGAGATGAGAGGTTATATCCCAGTGTCAGAGCAGAAGTCATCACCCAGCACCACAGCTGTCCCTCTCAGCGAGTGGCTCCTTGGAAGCAAACCTACCAGTGATCGTCAGGCTCTGTACATGCCCAGCGCCAATCCTCAGGACTGGCTTTCCCAAAAACAGACCTTGAAGAATAGTCAGACCTCTCCCAGAGCCTATAATTTCTTCAGTAATGTCTTGGGCAACCTAAAGGGCTTGGAAAACTGCCTTCTCAAGAGTCAGCAACAAGAAGTTTCTGAAAAAAACAAGTCACCAAAAGCATAATAATTCTTCGACCAACTCATTCTCCATTGAAGGTGAAAACGTTAGAGATGTGGATTTTCTTGATCAAGATGAGGTGGACCTTTATGATTGGTTGCTGATTCCTCAGCAGCCTCATAAGCTGGAGAATACTGAAAACAGCAGCTGTGAAACTATTGAGAAGTTTAAGCTCTTGTTCCAGGTTTTCCAGAAGTCCTTTAATGCGATTGGCTTGTCAAACCTGACTCTTATACCAATTGTCAGGGCAACCAGTCAAAAGGTGTGGAAATTGGACACCTGGGCAATCTGAAATGCCTAAATGACCATTCATAAGTTAAGAAACCATTGTCCATCCTGAATATGGTTACCATGGATTGGTTTGCCCAGAACCACCAAGAAGAAGAAGTAGAAGAGGTGTGCAGAGCCAATGAGCCCTGCACAAGCTTTTCTGAGGGTGTGTGTATGTGTGTGTGTGTGTGTGTGTGTGTGTGTGACAAAAATTATGATAAGAAGGTGCTGTGTACATGGCTCCTGAAGAAAGAAGGAAAGATAAAAATGGGATGCCTGTGGATCCAAAATCTGAGCTTTTTTTTTTTTTAAACCACCCAGTCGCCCCTCAGAAGACAGGCTCTGGCCATCGTTTTTATTGGGTCACAGCCTTGAAAATGTCTGCACACACGGGGTAGCAAGGAATTGGAATCACTCGACAGCAACGATCAATAAAGTCCAGGTGGGATGCACGTCTGGGACCCCCAAGGCCACACAATATGTTGAAGAAGTTGCTTGCATTGGGCTTTTCTCCTTCATTTCATATACAGATACAGCCTCAGGAGACAGTGTCTCAGGCCTCACTTTACTGGTCTAAAACTGAAGGGTTGGGGAGCTACAAAGGCAAGAAGTGACTGGCTTACAAGCTTTCAAGAGGGAACCTAGAGCCAGGGGGCCTAGAGGAAGGTAGACTCTTCAGTCAGTACTATCCAATCTGTCTAGGCGGAGCTGATGAAATGAAATGCAGATGGGTCTCTTGTGATATGTTGTTGTTGTTGTTGTCAGGTGCCATCGAGTCGTAACCGACTCATAGCGACCCCATGCACAGCAGAACGAAACAATGCTCGATCCTGGGCCAACCTCACCACCGCTGCCACCCCCGAGTCCATCAATGATGCCACCTGGCCGATCCATCTCTTTGGAGGTCTTCCTCTTTTTCTCTGACCCTCCACCCTACCCAGCATGACATCCTTCTCCAACGATTGTTTCCTCCGGACTACATGTCCAAAGTAGGAGAGACGAAGCTTAGCCATCCTGGCCTCCAAGGAGCACTCTGGCTGCACTTCTTCCAAAACAGATCCATTGGTTCTTTTGGCAGTCCATGGCACCCTCAGTATTCTCCTCCAACACCACAACTCAAAGGCATCAATTCTTCTACGATCCTCTTTATTCACTGTCCAGCTTTCGCATCCATATGAGGCTATTGAAAACACAATGGCCTGGGTCAGGCGCACCCTAGTCCTCAAGCTGACATCTCTGTTCTTCAAACAAGGAGCTCTGGTAGCGTAGTGGTTACGAATTGGGCTGCGAACCTAAAGGTTAGCGGTTCGAAACTACCAGCTGCTCCGCGGGAGAAAGATGAGGCTTTCTACTCCCGTAAGGATTTATACCCTCGGAAACCCTGTACAGGGTCGCTTATACCCTCGGAAACCCTGTACAGGGTCGCTATGGGTCTTGTGATATAATAGTGAATAATTGTTATCAGGACTGATTGTGAGTGTTGGAAATATAAAGGTTTTATAGCAAGGAAGGGAGTGATTAACTTTCCAGTCTAGGAGCTGAGGTCTCTCTAGGACCATTAATGGAGAAGAGCTGAGCGCGGTACCTTACCCAGAGAAGCAGTGATGCCTGAGATGGAGGCAGAGACGATGACGTGGATAGATGGAGCAACTGGGGACTTCAGATCCAGAGAGGGAGATCGACTGTGTTGTGTACTGAAGACTGGAGGGGGGCGGGCGCTACTGTAGGAGGCAAAAACTCAAGGGTTAATGTCCAGAGTGGGTCCGTTCCCTTCAGGTCATCTCTAGGAGCCAGCCCTAGATCTTGAAGGCTAAGGTGAGGCCGTCTCCCAGCATCAGGAGGCTGATGTGGACCCTTGCATCCCGCAGGATGCGTTCATTCAGGTTTCGTACGCACTGGGCCTCCTGTCCTGCTGCTGAGGCTGCAACACTTGTCCTTGCCACAGGACACTAAGAATGGAGGGAACACCGCAGGGTCGCAGCAGCTGTAGGCACGGCTCGTAGTAGGCAGTGCAAACCTTCTTATCTGCGTCCACTACCGCCACGTCGAAAGCTCTGGCCTTGCCAGCAGCTAGAAGTTCATCCAGGGTCTCCAGGGCCGGCTTCAACTGAAGGTCTATCTTGTGCTGGTCTTCAGCCTGTTTCCACAGGGGCCATCCCGCATCCACCTCGCAGGTCACCACGCATCCAGTCGGGGGCAGTGCCAGTGTCAATGTCAGGGCTGAGTAGCCCGTGAACGTTCCCAGGTCCAGTATCTTCTTGGCCTTGATGAGCCGAGCCAGGTTGTCCAGAAGTTGGGCCTGCTCACGTCATCATGGAATCTGCCTGCGGATGCTCCAGGGTCAGCACCTGCAGGCCACACAACGCTGGGTGTTCCCGTATGGAGCGGCTCAGCAGGTACTGCCACAGGGGGCTGTCCTCCGGGGGCAGCAGGCGCTTCCCTGGCCGGGACCGCTATGGGGGGGAAGGGCACCATTTCCCCAGGAAGAGACCAGTGGCGAAGGTTGTTCTTGTTGTTGTTAGGTGCCATCGAGTCGGAACCGACTCATAGCGACCCCATGCACAGCAGAACAAAACAATGTCCG
>NW_006409137.1:92318-96046 GCF_000296735.1 Chrysochloris asiatica
ACGTCGTCTCATCTCTTGACTGCTGCTTCCGTGAGTGTTGATAGTTGATCCAAGAAGAATGAAGTCCTTGACAACTTTAATCTTTTCTCCGTTGATAAGAATGTTGTTTAATGATCCAGTGGTGAGGATTTTTGTTTAGCACCCTAAATATGTGGCTCTGTCCTTCCAGAACAGAGGCAACAGAACAAGTTAAGGCACAAAAGGTCATGGATCCTTCTACAATTGCTGATTCCTTTCAAGTCAGAAGGAACAGTCCCTTGTCAGGTGGGTCATGATACCATCATGCAAAGAAGGAAGTCCAAAGAAAGTGCCTAGTATTGAGGACAGAGATGAAAAACAAAAGCTTGTAAGTCCGATGACCACATTCCAGTGTCCCTTTAATCCAGCAGACTAGGTCTTGCCAGTAACAAACACATGGAATCTCAGTCAGGTACCTTCTGGAGAAGAGAAATGGCTACTTCAAAAGAAGGCCCAGGAAGTATTGCTTAATCACCCCTAAAATAGGAACATAACCTCCCCCCAGATTGCTATGGCCTTCCAGTGGTTTGTGATCTCTTTCTCTGTATGCAAATTTTAAAAAATGCTGAGAAAGAATAGTGATTGTATTGAACTCCTCTACAGTTGTGAAGGAATGAAATATAAGAATAAAGCAGCTTCTCTTCAGAATAATCACGTACCAATGAGATTAACAACCACATCTTGCCAAATTGTGTTTCTGCATATGTTCCTTCCTTTCCTGTCTAACTGTGAACCAGTGAAGAAAAACAAGTCTGTTTATTAAATTGATGTTCAGGATATTCCATTTCTTCTTAAAGAAATATTACTGAATGCACACCTCATTATAAGCATAATGGTTAGGTCTTTTTCACAAGACTCCATGGCTCCTTAGATTGTTGTTGTTGTTAAGTACCTTCAAGTCGGTTCCGACCCATAGCGACCCTGTATAGGGTTTCTGAGGGTGTAAATCTTTACGGGAGTAGAAAGCCTCATCTTTCTCCCGTGGAGCGGCTGGTAGTTTCGAACCGCTGACCTTAAGGTTTGAAGCCCTATTCGTAACCACTATGCTACCAGAGCTCCTTAGATTATAGAAGCACATTAAAGCATTAGTTTTCAAGATGAAAAAAAAAAAAAAAAAGAGTTAATGTTCCTGAAGGAAGAAGTTCAGGTGCATTAAAGTCATTGACAAAGAAAAAGGCTCCATGAATTAATGGAATACAAATTGAAATCATTCATCAAATTGATGTAGCACTGGAGGTACACACTCATCTATGCCAGGAAATTTAGAAGACAGCTACCTGGTTAACTTACTGGGAGGGATCTGTATTTGTGTCCAGTCCCAAGAAAATTGACCAAACAGAATACGAAAACTGTTGGACAATATCATTGATAGTCCATTCAAAAAAAGTTTTAATAAAGGTAATACAAAACCGGCTGCAACCATACATTGATAGAGAACTTCCAGAGACTCAAGAATGGTTTAGAAGAGGATGTAGAATAAGGGATATCATTACTGATGTCAAATGAATCTTTGTGGGAAATATAGTATAACAGAAAGATGTTTACCTGTGCTTTATTGACTACGCAAAGGCTTTCGATTGTGTGCATCATGACAAACTACAGACAACACTGAGATGATGAAAATTCAGGAACATATAATTGTGCTCATGAGGAACCTGTATTAAGGCCAAGAAGCAGTTGTTCAAATAGCACAAAGGAACACCAAATGGTTTTAAATTAGGAAAGTTGTGTGCAAGGGTTGCATTTTTTTCAACATACTTATTCAATCTGTATGCTGAGAAAATAACACAAAAAGCTGGATTATGTATAGAACAACATGAAATCAGGATTGGAGGAAGACTCACTAACAATCTGTGCTATGAAGATGATACAACCTTGCTTGCTGGAAGTGAAGGGTACCTAAAATACTTAATAATGAAGATCAAAGACCACAGCCTTCTGTATGGGTTTCATGTCAGTGTAAAGAAAGCAAATTTCCTTACTGCTGGACCAATAAACAACACTCATATAAATGGAGAAAAGATTTAAGTTGTCAAAGACTTCACTTTGCTCTGATCACCCATCAATACTGAAGGAAACAGTCGTTAAGATATCAAATGACATATCTCATTAGATAAAGTTACTGCATGAGACCTCTTTAAAGTGTTGAGGAGCAAATATGTCAGTTTGCAGACTAAGGTGCACCTGAACCGAGCCATAATATTTCAATATCCTTATATGTATGGAGTCCTGGTACACTTCTGTGAGCTAATGTTCTGGACTGCAAAGTCGTTTGAACCAGAAGGTAGGTCGTTCAAAGTCACCTTCTGCTCCTTAGAAACCTATACAGGATCGCTATGGGTCGGAACCAGCTCAATGGCACTTAACAACAACTTATGCATGTGAAAGTTGGGCAGTGAATAAGGAAGAATTGATGCATTTTAGTCATGATATTGGAGGAGAATATTGAACGTACCATGATTGCTAAAATAACAACAGATCTGTGTTGGAAGAAGTATAGCCAGAGTGCTCCTTGGAAGTCAGGAAGGCCAAACTTCAGCTTTCATAATTCAGACATTTTATCAGAGGGGACCAGTCACTGAAGAAGGATATTATGTGTGATAAAGTGGACGGTTAGAGAAAAACAGAAAGACCCCCAACGAGATGGATAGACACAATGGCGCAGTAATGGACTCAGGTGTAGCAACGATTTCGAATTTGCCCCAAGACCAGTCAGTGCTTCTTTCTGTTGTACATAGGTTTCCTATGAGTCAGTACCAACTCAATGGTATCTGACAACAACACCAGCAATATATGTTAATTTGTAATGATTTTCTATTAAGTCCTTTTTTTCTGCTTACCTTGAAACTCCTTGACTATTTATTTTCAGTTTGTCTCCATCCATAATTCTATAAATGTTTGAACATACAGAGCTAACTCATTTATTTTCCTTTTATCCTGTTCCCTTGGTGAAACTTACTGCCAATTTTTCTTTTGTGCCTAACACAAGTATATTGTTCATTTTCACAGATACAACTCTCCCCCTTTCTACTCCATACCCCCAAGTGTCTCATTTAAATTCCTAATTTATATGTCCTACTGACCTCTCTGCACATATTCTATATATTCCATGAAAATATGATATATTGTGTAAAAGATAAAGTGATTATCTTTTGATCCATACTAACTCTTCCCCTTTTATAAATGACTCAGTTAATGTGAAGTCATTAATGTTATAACACATAGTCATTCTTGTTTAAATACATCAGTTAAAAAAAAAAAAATTATTGTTTCAGTTTTTCAGGGGAGTAAGTTCTCACTCACAGCGATCCTATCTAGGATATCCAAGGAGCAGCTGATGGGCGTGATCCACGGATATTTGCATTCAAAGCAACCTTACAGTCCAGTGCTTTATCCTACAGTGTCACACTGGGATTATAAGTAATATAAATTAAATGTTAATTCTATATTAAGAAGTATGCTACATACTATGATACCATGATTTTCAAATTATTATTATTACATATAATGCATTTTATTAAAATTGTACATCCTAAAAGCACCTACCTCGTAATATACCCTTTCCTAATTTTTAAAGCTTGGAGTACTGGTGTGAAGTTGTGGGATAATGCATCAGACTTCAAAGTCGTTTAAATTATAAGGTCAGTGGTTCAAGATCACCAACTGCTCCTTGGAAACCCAACACACAGTGTCTCTATGAGGTGGAATTG
>NW_006409137.1:97781-100126 GCF_000296735.1 Chrysochloris asiatica
TTGCTTCTTCCATGAGTGTTGATGTCTGCTCCAAGAAGAATGAAGTCCTTGACAAACTTCAATCTTTTATCTATTGATAAGAATGTTTTCTATTGGTCCAGTGATGAGGATTTTTGCATTATTTACACGGAGATGCAATCCATACTGATTGCTATGCTCTTTGACCTTCATCACTAAGTATTTTAAGCCCTGTTCACATTCTGCAAGCAAGGTTGTATCATTTGCATATCACAGATTGTTCAACGAGTTTTTCTCAAATCCTGATGCCACATTTTTCATCACATAACCCAGATCCTTGAGTTATTTGCTCATCATACAAGTTGAATAAGTATGGTGAAAAAATACAACCCTGTTGCACACCTTTCTTAATTTTGAACCGTTCAGTGTCCCCATGTTCTGTTCAAACAACTACCTCTTGGTCCAGGTTCAGATTCTTCATGAGTACAATTAAGTGTTCTGGAATATTCATATTTCCCAATGTTGCCTATAGCTTGTCATGATCCACACAACTGAAAGCCTTTGTGTAGTCAATGAAGCACATGTGAGCATCTTTCTGGCATCATCTGCTTTCAGCCAAGATCCAACGAACATCAGTAATGATATCCCTGGTTCCTTGGCCTCTTCTGAATCCAGCTTAAATCTCTGGAAATTTTCTGTCAATGTATACTTGCAGCCATTTCTGTATTACCTTTAGTAAAACTTTACTTTCATGGGATATCAAAGATATTGTCCAATGATTTCCATATTCCATTGAGTCACCTCTCTTTGGAATGGGCACAAATATGGAACTCCTCCATATTGGCCAGATAGTTGTCTTCCATATTTCTTCACATAGATGAGTGAGTGCCTCCAGTGCTGCCTCACTTTCTGAAAGTTTTCAATTTTTATTCCATCAATTTCTGGTGCCTTTTTCTTTGCCAATGACTTCTGTGCACCTTAGGCTTCTTCCTTCTGTATCATTGTCTTTTGATCATATGCTTCCTTTTGATAGTACACATTATTTATTATAGCTAATATTAACCAATGGTTTATAACCAGTAACAAGTTTGTAAGTTATTTTTAATGATTATTTTTTCTTAAAAACAACACTATAAATTAGCAGCTCTTATTAACTCTAGAAATCGTGATATGGCACTGCACTGCAAGTCAGTTTGAACTGCAAGGTAGGTGGTTCCAATTCCTTAGATGCTCCTTGGAAACTCTATACTGGGTCAATATGAGTCTGAACTTACTCTGTGATATTTAACAACAGCAACAATTAAAACAACAAGTATTGGCTTTACTTTACCTCTGAGGAAACTAAGTATATAAATAATAAACAAATTTACAAATTTAAAGAGAAGCTATGTGGCAGAATCCATGTTCTTAATTAGCTACCATCCTTTTATATTGTTTGTTTCATGTATGAAGATTTAAGTTTTTTTCCTATGCTTTCCTACAATGTTTTGGGTATAGTTCGAGTAACTACTTTATTGCATATGTGTAATGTGTTTAAAGGAGCTCTGGTAGTGTAGTGGTTATGAATCGTGCTGCAAAGCGCAAGCCAGCAGTTCGAAACTACCAGCTGCTCTGCTGGAGAAAGATGAGGCTTTCTGTTCCCATAAAGATTTACAGCCTCAGAAACCCTGTTCAGGGTCACTATGGGTAGCAACCGACTCAACGGCACTTAACAACAACATCAATGTGTTTTAATCTTTAAACACAAATGGAGTGTGCCTTCAAAATCTGTCAAGTAGATGAATTCAACAGGTCTTTAAAATACATAAAATAAATGAATTCAATAAATAATTTAAATGATTATTCTATCAATAGTGGGGCTTCCTTAGAAATTGAATAGTCATGACATAGTGAAAGTGGATTTGAAAGAAGATAACACTCCCTAAGGCAAATAGTTGGAAACCAAACAGTAGACATTGTACATACCAAAAATGCTTAGTAGTAGAAGACTAAACATTTTCGAACAATTTGCTTATATAAAGTAAAACTTAGGAATGAGATTTTGTCATGTACTTAAAAGACAATAAAAGATGAAGAATTGACATATTGACTTGGAAGAAGTGGTGGTTTGTCTGGAAATATTTGTAACCAAAGCAGAAACTACATTATGTTAGAAGCAAACTGATTCGTTGTTAAAAAGTGCTGATGCTGGTCTGGATAGCTTTGTGTAATGAGGAAAAGTAAGAATGGGCATACAGGAATGTGGCATTTATTTATTTATTTATTTATTATTATTTTTTTAAGGTTTTTATTGTGGATTGAGTGAAAGTTTTCAGGGCACATCATCGGTTTCACATTCAAACATTCATATACCTTGTTTCATTACATTGATTATAATCCCCTCCACA
>NW_006409137.1:105393-119987 GCF_000296735.1 Chrysochloris asiatica
AATGCCTAATGTGGCTATGAGGACCCCTCTGGGATGGACTATGTTGGTTCCTGAGGGCTCACTGGTTTTCTGCAAGTGTGCTCCTTCTGAGAGCGTCTGCTCAGGGCCTGTTAGGTTCTGCAGTGGGCGGCGCCCTCCGCCCGGTAAGAGCCAGGAGCAGGCGGGTGGGGGTTAAAAATTCTAGTAACTTCTCAGTTGTTAGTTCTTTTAAAAAACAAAGTTTATAGAGTTTCCGCCTAATGTTTTATGTTTGTCCAAAAGCTGTCTGTCTACCAGGCTGGGGCCCCTATTGTGACCCTGTCCCGTATTTCTCCCATGCTCACGTACCTGTTCCACTGGTCAGGGGAGTGCCACCAATGGAAGTCGCGCAGTCATTTATTTTTAAAGATGTTTTTATTACTTGTTGTGACAACAGTTAACATTTTCTCTGTTCAGAAATGCTTTTGAGTGGAAGGTTTTGAGTGTAATGAATATAGTTTAAAGACTTGTTCAACATTTAATATATAGCTAAGAACATCTCTATGTTTCTGAACTTTGTTTATTTTCAAAAATTCATTCATTTTCTTATACCATCACAGCAAAAGGTCATAGTGACCCTGTACAGGGTTTCTGAGGCTGTAAATTTTTATGGGAATAGAAAGCCTCATCTTTCTCCCACAGAACAGCTGTAAGTTTTGAACTGATGACCTTAAGTTTACAGCCTGATTCGTAACCACTACACTACCAGAGCTCCTTTTATGATTATCATAGAGAATTAAAATTCTTTACATATCTTGTGTTTATGGAAATTTACTTAATCAGGTAACTTTAATATAAAATTACAATGAGATGAGGATATGCTATAACTGTATTTTCTCATGCTTTAGCAGAAATGTTGAATCATATGTTTTATCAACATTATTATTCATATATATTCATATATATATATACATTAATTTGAAAAAATGATATTGGAAACACAATTCATAAAAGCTAATTAGTAATAAGCAAGGAATAATAGTCCATACAGTTTACAAATAATAATTTATCATAGCTTTTTAATATTATATGACATGTGTTAACTATATCTGAATGAATGACTATTACTAAACTAATATTAAAATACTGAATTTTCTCCCAAAAAGAATATTCTTTTAAAATATTGTAAAAGAAAAATCCATTGTCTTTAGAGTCCATTGACTTTAGGACCATCAAGGGAGAATAGCACAAGTGGAAAGCAAGACCTTATCCACAGAAGCAGCAAAACCAGAGATGGAAGCAGAGATAGGGACATGGACAGAGGGTGCAGTTGAACACTCTAGATTAATGGAAAGAGAAGGACTGAGAGCTGGTGGCCAAGAGGCAGACTTTCAGAATGTGTCTTTTGTTGGTATAAATTATTATATATGCTTGAGTGTTAAAACAAACAAACAAAAAAAGAGCTAAAATGAATAGAATATAGAGAAATACTGTCAACTGATGGTACATGGAGGGGATTTGTAATGAAACAAGGTGTATGATTTGTTGAATGTAAAACAAATGATCTGCCCTGTAAACTTTCACTCAATTCACAATAAAAACTTATAAAAAAAAATCATTAGTACTTCAATCTAATAACACTATGATAACATTTCTGATTTTGGTATTTTTGGTATGTAAACAGAGATTACAAAGAAATTGTGGCGGTAACCATTAAATTTTGAGTTAATCTATTCTTAGAAAAATGCCATTTGCCAAACTAAAAGAAATAGAAGAAGAATAGTAAGGAAGAGTAGAAAAACAGATTTCATCACAAATTAAGATTTTATAATTTTGGATAAATAATTGTGTATGCTAATTTGGAGTCCTGGTGTGGCAATGTAAGATAAGCACTCAACTGCACGGTCAGTGTGAACCAAAATTTTATCAGTTCAAACCCATCAGTCACTGCTTGGAAACCCTGTACAAGGTCACTATGAGTCAGAATCAACTTGATGGCAGTTAACAACAATAGTGTTTTAGAGTAAACCTCATTAATCTTGAAGCAACAGATAACTAAGCAGATGTAATTTGTATAACAGAGTAAAATTTAATTCAGTATTACTTGAACAGAGATGAAATATGAATGCATAAATACCTGACATAAAGTGGTGTCATATTTGTACTAACACAAACCCTCCTGTATACTTTTAACTTCTATAAACTACTTATAATACTAATATGATATAAATGATAAGTAAATTGCACTGTGTGCTCCCTCTTAAAATTTAAGGGATTGCTTTGACTTAACTGTTTTCCACACCTCAAGTAGTTTAAAAGCACAGTTTTGGTTGAATTTGAGTATGGGGAACAAAGAAATATGGAAGTCTGATTGCATTCAATTTACAAGAACCATGCTTATAAACATCTACTTTTTTATTTGTTTGTTTGGAAGGAGTTGTGCATCTTTTTATTAATAATGCAAGTTACATATAAAGTTGTAGTGTGTGAATTGCTAATGTTTATACTTGGTTCTAACTCCCAAAGATAGATAAGAATTGGAATTATTAATATACTGATTAAAAAAAAGGAAAACTAAAAAATGAAAAGAAGTATTTGATTTATATCATAATTTACATTTGAGTCTTTGGAATGTTAACCATCCTAAGTTGGAGACTACCTGAAAAGAAACGATATTCAAGTAAAAAAGAAATGTCAAGATCTATTATGTAGAAATACAGAAAAATATCTAGAGATCAGCATGATCAGCATAACTAAATACGTTACTGCCAAAATTTGGGTGTAAGGTTGAATTAAATGTCAGTTAAGGGGTTTTGGAATGACAACATTGAGCTACTAACTTGTAATGACTTGTTAATAAGAGATCATTATAGCCTTTAATTCTTCATATCATCCAATAGAATTTAGTTCTTACTCATAAATGGCAAGCTAAATTAATAATTAAATGAATGAACAAACTATTGAAATGCACTCTCCAGCATAGTGACAAGACTTAAAAACTTATCAAGACTCTAAAGCTAATGGTGATGTTCATGATAACTTTTATGGGGAGAGATCGAAATCATGGATACTAAATAAAAAGTCTGCTTAAACAAAGCAGACATGAGGTAACAAACATCTAATATTAAAAGGAAAAAAAAATGACACTGTAACTGAAAGAAAAGGAGAATATGGGAATAGTGTGAAGAAAGATATGTTTCTATTATTGCTAGCTCATGTGATTTTAGTGGCCTTTAATAGTCTTACTGGCCCAATCTCTAGTACTAACAGAATCTCTTTTAAATGTGCTTTTAGGTGACATTGCATTGGTTCTAATTCATAAGTACCTTATGCACAATGGAATGAAACACTTCCCAGCCTGCTTCATTCTCACAAGTGCTTTTATATTTAGTCCCATTGTTGCTGCAAGTATGTCAATCCATCTTAGTGAGTGTCTTCCTGTTTTATGTTGACCCTCAATTTAACAACCATGATACCCTTCTTCAGGGACTGGTTCTTCCTGATAAATTGTCTAAACATTAGAGATGAAGTTTAGCTATCCTGGCTTCTAAGGAACATTCCGGCTGCACTTCTTCCAAGACAGATTATTTTGTTATTCTGGCACTCCATAGTATTTTTAATATTCTTCTCCAACAACATATTTCAAATGCATCAGTTTCCCCCAAGTCTTCCTTACTCCTTGTGCAATTTTCACATGCATACAAGGTGATTGATAATAAAATGGCTTAGTTTAGGCATGGCTCAGTCCTCAGACTGTTATTTTTGCTATTTAGAACCTTACAAATAACAGTGGAACATGACATTATATATTACAGTATTCTGCTGCTATTCATAATTGTTCTAGTGATGTGGCACTGTAGGATATGCATTAGACTACTAATCACAGCATCAGTAGGTCACATGTACCTGTGGATCCTTTAAAACACTATATAAGATTTCTATGAGTATGAACCAATGCAATGTCACTTCACAACAGCATCAATAACCATTCAGAAGTAGTCTACCTCTACTTCTTCCTAGTATATCTTAGTCTAAAAGCTCCGATGAAACTTCACCAATGTGGATGATCCAGCTGGTACTTCCACCACTTTTCTGTCAGTTTGTCAGACTGTGGTAGCTTGTGAGTTGCTGTGATTCTGGAATCTATGCCACAGGTATTTTAAATGCCAGCTGAGTTGCCCATGGTGTACAGATTTCAGATGAGCTTCCAGATGAGGATAGACTAGAAAGAAAGAGAGACAGATTACTTTAGAATATTTGTTTATGTTTTGTTAAATGCTGTTGAGTCGATTCCAACCCACAACAACTTTGTACAGGGTTTCCAAGGAGCAGCTGGTGAGCTTGAACCACCAACCTTGCAGTTCAAATGGCTTTGCGGTCTGGTGCAGTAACCCACAGCACCACACTGAAAACTTTATGAATAGTGGATAAACACTCTCAGATATAGTGCCAGAAAGTGAGCCCCACATAATGGAAGGCATTCAAAATCCAACTGAGGAAGAGCTGCCTCCTCAAAGTAGAGTTGACCATGATGATGCAAATAGATTAAAGTCTGTGAGAGTAAAGCCCTAAGAACCAATATTTCCTGAAGGGGAACAACTCAAAATGAGGAGAAACAGCTAAAAGCATCCATTAATAATCAGAAGATGGAATACATGAAGTATTAATATAGTAAAATTGGAAATTGTCAAAAATGAAATAGAACAGATAAAAAGGAATATCTTAGATATTGGTGAGCTGAAATGGAATAATCGAGAGAGTGAGTTGTAGGATAATACTCCATTTTGACTCTGACACCCATATGGCTTACTATGCAGGGAATGACAAATTGAAGAGGAATGATGTTGCATTCATAAGCAAAAGAAATATGTCAAGATATGTCATGAGGTACAATGCTGTCTATGATAGGGTAATATCCATGTGCTTACACGGAAGACCAGTAAATACCACTATTATTCAAATGTATGCACTAACCACTAAAGGCAGTGAGGATGAAATAGAATTCTCCCAACTTCTGCAATCTGAAACTGATAAAACATGCAATCAAGATATATTGATAAGCACTGGTGATTAGAATGAAAAGCTTAGAAACAAAGAGGAAGGATCAGTAGTTGTAAGGTACCATTGAGTTGTTGTTAGGTGCCATCGAGTTGGTACCAACTCATAGTGACCCAATGACAACAAAATGAAACACTGCTCAAGCCTGGGTCAACCTCACAATTGTTGCCACACTTAAGCCCATTGATGCTGCCACTTTGCCAATACATCTCACCAATACATCAGAAATAGGTCTACCTATTTTTCCTTGACCATCCACCTTACCAAACACTATATGCCTCTCCAATGACCGGTCCCTCGTAGCAATATGTCTGAAGTATGAGTGACAAAATCTGGCCATCCTGGCCTCCAAGGAGCACTATGGCTGCACTTCTTCCCATGCAGATCTGTTGGTTCTTTGGTAGTTCATGGCACTTTCAATATTCTCCTCCAACACCATAATTCAAAAGCATCAACTCTTCTAGTCTTCCTTATTCACTGTCCAACTTTCACATGCATATGAGGTTATTGAAAATGCCATGGCTTGGGTCAGGTGCACCTTCATCCTCAAGCTGACATCTTTTCTCTTCAACACTTCAAAAAGTTCTTGTGCAGCAGATTTGCCTAATGCAATACATCGTTTGATTTCTTGACTGCTGCCATGAGTTGATCCAAGAAAAGAATGAAGTCCTTGACAACTTCAGTATTTTCTCCATTGATAAGAATTTTGTTTATTGGTCCAGTGGTGAGGATTTTTGTTTTCTTTACATTGAGATGTAATTCATACCAAACACTGTGCTCTTTGATCCTCATAAGCAAATATTTTAAGTCTTCTTCACTTTCAGCAAGTAAGGTTGTATTATCTGCATATTGTAAGTTGTTAATGATTCTTCCTCCAATCTTGATGCCATGCTTTTCTTCATATAACCCAGCTTCTTGTATTACTTGCTCAGCATACAAGTTGAATAAGTATGGTGAAAGAATACAACCCTATGAATGTAGTTGACACATTTATATAAAATTTTAATTGAACACTGAAAATATAAAGTTGCCAAATTTAAAATAGTAATAATGATAAAAGTCTTGATTTTTTTCCTTCATTTCCCCAGCTTGAAAAATGCTGAGCATGTTCTTTCTTTATTTCTTTTTGGTTTTCTGACTCCATATCTTTGCACATTTTGTTGTATATTTAACTCTGTCTTCTCGAGCTGACCTTTGAAATTTTCTGTTCAGCTCTTGTACCTCTTCATTTCTTCAGTTTATGTTAGCATCTCTACACTAGAGAGCAAGTTTCAATGTCTCTTCTTACATGCCTGTAGCACAGCTTCCAGATTCAAATCCAGTTTCAAGCCAACACAGTATTTCAAACTCACAGACAAGTGGTGGTTTCCAAATGTCACTAAGTCAACTCTGACTTATAGTGACCCTCTATAGGGTTTACAAGACTTTTAAACTCGTGGAAGCAAATGCTTCATCCTTGCTGATAGGCCATTGGTGGGTTTTGTGTTATGTTGTTTGATCTTTTAACTATGACTTTATGCATGTAAACAAGCACATTATTTTAAATTTGGCAGCTTTATATTTTGTGTTCAATTAAAATTGTATATAAACGTGCCAACTACATTCATGCTGTGACTCATATTCACCTGGTTGAAATGTGATAGCTTGAAGAGGTAAGGCTCCTGATTGCAGAGCATATGTGCATATTTTTAAAGATGATGCAATGTGAGAGCATTATTTGCAATCACATTTTTCTACATGTAAAATATCTAGACTAAGAATATTAAAAAGCAATTAGAGCTTATCCAAAAATTGACTGCAAACATTTAAAGAACAATACATCATCTATTATATATGAACAATCCCTTAGCTGCAAATACTGTAGAGTCATAATTGAGCATAATACAAGATGAACTGACTTGATGGAACAGGAGGTCGCTGAATAAAGACAGGGTAAATTATAAAGTCAAAATCCCTTTGCTGTTAGAAAATGCTATCATTATAATAAAGTAAAATAGCATAGCCTTAAACTACCCAAAGGCCTTTTTCATACCAAGTGTGATAAAGTGTCCTCATTATTCTTCAGATCAAAAGTGGCTCCCAACTATAATATTGGGAACTGAAAGCGGAAGTACAGGAACCATTGGAATAAATTATTAAATCTGTGATAAAGTTTCTTACTCTTCAAAATTTCCAACTTACCCCCACTAGCACAATATGATTCTGTGTGTTAAAATAGAGGATATTTTTTTTTAGTTTTCTATTAGGCAATTTGGGGAGCACGGTGGCTCTGTAGGTATACACTGAACTATGAACCATAAAGTCAGAAATTCAAGTTTATCAGTCACTCCATGGAAGAAAGATGAGGCTTTCTGCATCTACCAAGATTTACAGCCTCAGTAACATTATAAAGGGTCACCGTGAGTTTAAACTGACATGGCAGCGCTTACCGATAACAACTTTAGATAATCTAACTGCTATTTGACAGTTTACAATACTGTTCTGGTTTGCAAGTTGCTTCAATGCTGGAAGTATTTTCTCTGGTGTTTCAAATTCCTGCAGAATCATCTATGGTAGATAGCTTTCAGTAGAGATTTAGAGTAAGATAACTATGAAGAAAAGCCTACTTCTGCAAAAAATTGGCAAGTGAAAACCTATGGATAACAGCAAAACATTGCTGACAGATCAGCTCTTCATGTGGAATGCTACTTAAAATGTGACTGGAGAAGTGATACTTCCTCAAATAAAGTTGACCGACCTTAATGGCTTGGACAGAGAACTTTTAATTATTGTACTTTTAATTGATGATGTAGCACAACTCAAGATGTATAAAAACAAAACTGTAAACCTTCATTAATAATTACAATGTGGAATGTATGAATCAAGGAAAATTAGAAGTTGTCAAAAATAACATGCCATCCTGGAAAATATTATCCTAGGCATTAATGAAGTGCTGGTGAGATGCCATAGGAAAAACACGATATCACCAATTCTGTTTGAACAGCAAGGTCAGCCGTTCAAACTCAACACTCACTCCTCTTAAATGCTACACGGTGTGTCTATCAGTCAGAAACAAACTGATGGCACTTAACAAAAACAACAGCAACAGCAGCCATTAATGAGCTTATATGGATTGGTATTTGCCATTTTTAATTGAAAAAACATATGGGACTTCTGGTGTGGTGTTATATGATAGCCATTTGACTGCTGACTGCAAGGTCAGCATTTCAAATTCAACATCTGCTCCTTAGAAACATTGTACAGAGTCTCTATCAGTGGGAATCAACTAAAGGACATTATCAACAACACAGCAATAGTCTATTCTACCAGGAATGACAAATTCATGATAAATAAAAATCCATTTCTATTCTGAAATTCAACATTGCTAATTATATGATAATGCTCATATGACTATAGGGAGGATAGATAATATTGAAATGTGTACAGCAACCGCTAATTACAATGATGAAGAAAGACTTTTACTAAAATCTTTACCCTGAAGTCTGACTCAAGATGCACTGAAAATTACTGATGATTTCAATGAAAATGTTGGCAATAAGGATGAACGATCAGCAATTGATAAATATGGTCCCGATAATAGAAAATACATGAAAAATGACAGAATTTTGCAAAACTGAAAGTAATTCATTAGAAATCTTTTTCTACATCATTAACTGATTATACATATGGACATCACCACACAAATACACAGGAATCAAATTTTCAAATATGTGTAAAGAGATGAAGGAAAATCTTAATATTAATAGTCAGAACAAGGTCTGATGCTGACTCTCAAACAGATAATTCATTGTTTATGTATAAATCCAAGATGAAACTGTGAAAATTCAAACAAGTTCACAGGACTGAAAGTATGACCTTGAGGCTATCCCACATGAATGTAGAGACCATCTTCACACTAGATTTTATACATAAAAAATATATATGAACTAAACGAGATGAATTATGGGATTATGTAAAACAAACAAACATTAAAAGCAAAACAACAACAACAAAAACACAAAACAAAACCCAAGAAATAAAGAAGAGACCAAAGTGGATGTCATATTTTTAAACTTGTTTGTGAATATACAACAGTATTTTTTTTTTTTTAGAAGAATGAAGCAGCAAGCTAAGAAAAGTCCAAACTCAGGAAGACAAAGTAAAGCTTATAAGGCAATGTGCAATGACTTAGAACTAGGAAGTAAAAGGAAGAATTTGTACAGTACTGTTCAAGCTGAAAGAATCTAGGCAAAAAATTGAAGAGTTGCAATACTGAAGGAGTCTATGAGCAAAATATTGAAAGGCAAAAGAATTATCAAAAAAAAATGAAGGAATACATAGATACACTGTACCATGAAGAATTGTTATATTTTCAACAATTTCAAATTTAACACATGATCAAAAAACAATAGCAACGAAGGAAGAAGTTCAAGATACACTGATGGTATCAGACAAAAAACAAGGCTTTCAGAATTAATATAATACCAATTGAAATAGTTTAACAATAGGATGCAGTGTTGGAAATGCTCATTTGTCTGTGCCAAGAAATTGATGCAAGAGCTATGTGGCAAGAGTCATTACACATATCTGTGTCCATTAGAAAAGAAAGTGAAGGAATGAAAGGCACAAATCATTGAACATCATTACCATCACACAAAATTATAATTAGGTTAAAGAAAAGGCCAAAAAAAAAAATGGCTGGAGTACCTTCACAGGGAATTTGCAGAATAAATAAAGATTAAAGAGCTGTTGCTGTTATATGCCTAAAAGTAAGTTCCAAATCATAGAAATACCTTAAACAACAGAAAAAAACACTGCCTCATTGTGCACCCACCTCACAATTGTTGCAATGTTTAAGCCTATTGATTCAGCCACATTTTTATTGCTGTTTCAATGAGAATTGATTGTAGATCCAAGTAAAATGAAACCCTTGTCAACTTGAACGTTTCATTCATTTATTATTATTTCAATTACTGGTCCAGTTGTGAGATTATTTTTATGTTGTTTTACTAATTGCCATCAATTTGGTTCCAACTCAGAGTGACATTATACACAACAGAAGTAAACATTGGCCCTCCGCGGGGGTCGTGGGACATGAGCGAATACGCGGAAACGCCGGGTGAAGAAATGAATGAATACAACTCGAGAGGCTTTTCAACTTGTTGTGCTGTCCGGCTATGCTCTCTAGCTTCTGCCCTTGCTTCTGCTTCCTGTTCTCTTTGCTGTCTGCCCTCTGCTCTCTGCTGTCTGTTCTCTGCCTTCTCCCTCTTGCTCTCTTCTTCTTCCTCCTAGCTCTGCCTTCCCTGGCTCTGCTAGTTCCTTCTGCTTCCTTCTCCTTTCTTTCTTCTTCCTTCTGCTAGCCCAGCCCAGCAAGTATTTATTTTTCATACTTAAAATTACACAGTACATGCATTGACACTTTTATCATTTCTTGAATTATTACATAGTTAGTCACAACATTCTTGCACCTGGTCCTTAGACAGCCTTAACTCTGTGATGTTCAGACTGACCTTTTTGTTCTTTCCCAGTATGAGATAAAACCGTTTCTTCTTGTTTCTACTAAAAGACTATAAACTTTCTATCCTACATAATGTGCTATTATTTTCATAATAAAGATATTCATTAAATCACTTGGAAGCTATGTGGCATAAAGCCCAACCTGGCTACTTGCTGCAAGAAGTGTAGATTATTAAGTCAAAACTATTCTTCACTTAAGTTCATTATTGTCTGCTTATTTATGCAGGTGTTTGTATGTAGGGTTTTGAGAATGCTAGCTAGTGACTGAATGTGGTGAGGCCTATGGTGGTAGATCAGCTTGACTCTAATATGCTATCTGCTTTTGTGACTGCACAAATGCAGTTATTTATGTTTTCTATGAGAAGGAGTAATTTACACAATTTCTTTTTCTATTCAATCCACCAAGGCTGAAAGCAATTGCTGCTAAGCTAGTTTTTCCTAAGGTTTGTAGAACTCATAGTGAAAGCTGTGAATATTGCCAAATTATATATTTTTACAAGTAAATTCATGGCTAACTTGAAGGGAAGATAAGGGTCAGCTTTTGAGAATCATATGCCGTGCATAATGTCTCTCCTCTTAGTGCGGCCTTGCCAAGCACCCAGAGTTAAGCCCTTCCCGCACCAGTGCTACATTTTTCTCACAATTTTATTTATGTTTGAGAATATAAATTTTTGTGTGTGTGTCAGTCTCAACTTATTTGTGGAGTTCTTTATTGCTGACCCTCCACTTTTCCAAGTATGATATGCTTCTCCAGGTACTGGTCCTTCCAGACAGCATGTACAAAACACTAAAGACAAATTCTCACTGTCCTTGCATCAGTGAAACATTCTGGCTGTACTTCTTGCAAGATAGATTTGCTGGTTTGCCAGAAGCCCATGGTAGTTTCAATACTCTCAACTAAACCTATAATTCAAAAAATTTGAAGACAATAAGAGGGATATGATTGCTGATGCCAGATGGATCTTGGCTGAAAGCAGAGAATACAAGAAAGATGTTGACCTATACTTTTTTGACTATGGGACATATTTTCATTGTGTGGATTATAACAAGCTACGGACATTGAGGAGAATGAGTATTCCATAACACTTTTATATGATCATGAGGAACCTATATATAGAACAAAGGAAAAGTGAATGATTTAAACTTAGGAAAAAGGTGTATGTCAGGGTTGTGTTCTTTCATCATACTAATTCAATCTTTATGCTGAGCAATAATAAGAGAAGCTGCATTATATGAAGAGCAACATGACATCAAGTTTGGAGGAAGACTAATTAATAAACTTCACCATGCATGTGATACAACTATGCTTGTTAAAAGCAAAGAGGACTTAATATACTTACTGATGAGGATCAAAGACCACAGTCTCCAACATAGGTTACACCTCAATGTAAAGAAAACTAAAATCCTCACCACTGGACCAATAAGTAGCATACAGATAAATAGAGAAAAGTTTGAAGCTGTCAATGATTTCATTTTGCTTATATCGACAATCAACACTCATGGAAGCAGTAATCAAGAAGTCAAATGGCATAATGCTTTAGGCAAATATGTTGTACAAGAACGCTTTAAAATGTTCAAAAACAAAGATGTCAGTTTGAAGCTTGAGGTGTTCATAAACCTAGCCATGGTATTTTCAATAACCTTCTATGAATGTGAAAGTTCGACAATGAATAAAGAAGACCGTAGAAGAATTGATGCACTTGAGTTATGGTGTTGAATGGGGATATTAAAAGATCCACTGACTACCAAAAGAACAAAAAAATCTGTGTAGGAACAAGTACAACCAGAATGGTTCTTAGATTTCATGGTTGTTAGACTTCATCTCTCATACTCTGGGCATGTTATCAGAGGGACCAGTTCCTGGAGAAGGACATCAATCATGGTAAAGTGGAAAATTAGAAAAAAAAAAAAAAAAAAGGAATACCCAAAACAAGATTGGCACAGTGGTAGCAGGAATGGGTTGAAGTACAGCAATGATTGTGAGGTTTTTGCAGGTTTGGGCAGTGTTTCATTCTGTTGTGCATAAGGTCATTATAAGTTAGTTGATACTGACTCAAAATCATGTAACAACAACACGTCTTGACATCAACAACTCTTCTTTTAGTTTATCACACTGTGGAAGCTTGCTTGTTGTTTTGATGCTGGAAGCTATGTTACCACTATTGTGAATGTCGGCAGGGTCACCTATGGTATAATGGCTTCCAAACTGAAACAGTCTGAAGAAGGAGAGCAGAGTAATTTCCAAATGTTTATCTACTCAAAACCTTATGAATAGCAATGAAATATTATCAGATAGCAACAGAATATTAACTATTGAAGCATGACGAATAGCACCAGGGCATTGGCAGATATAGTGCTGGAAGATGAGTCCATCAGGCTGGATGAAACTCAAAATGTGATTAGGAAAGAGCTGATGTCTCAAAAGTGTTGACTTTGATGATGTGAACGGATTAAAGCCTCCAGGATCTTCCTTTGCTGCTGGATCACAACTCAAACAGACAAGAAATAGCTGCAAACATCCATTAAAAATTGGAACATGAAATTTACAAAAGATAAAAACAGTAAAATTGACAGTTGTCAAAAATGAAATGGAACCCATAAACATAGATAACTTAGAATTTAGTAAGGCAAAATGGAATTGTTTTTGAACATTTTGCATGTTACAATCACCTCCATTTTACCAAATAAATATGATGTCCTTATCCAAGGAACATGTCCCTCTGATAACATGCCCAAAATATGAGAGATAAAGTCTAGCCCTTCTGGCTTCTCAGGACCATTCTGGCTGAACTTGTTTCAACTCAGATTTTTTTTTTTTTCCTTTTGGTGATCAATGGTACTTTTTATATCCCCCTGGCTTACTATGACATGAATGACAAATTGAAAAGGAATGTCATCACTTTCATCATCAAAAAGAACATTTCAAGTTCTGTCTTGGAATATAATCCTGTCTGTTATAGGATAATAGCCATACGCCAACATGGAAGACCAGCTAATAACACCATTATTCAAATTGTTGTACCAACCACCAAAAAAGTGATAATTGAAATAGAAGAATTCTACCAACTTTCTTCAATCTGAAATTGATCAAGCATGCAATCAAGATGCATTGATAATTACTGGTGATTGGAAGGCAGGTATTGGAGGAAAAAAAAGAAGAGGAGCAGTAGTTAGAAAATATGGCCTTGGTAATAGAAATGATGATGAAGATTGCATGATAGAATTTGGCAAGACCAATTAATTCTTCATTGCAAACATGGTATTTAAACAACATAAAAGATGACTATACATATCAACTCACTAGATAGAAAACACCACTTTCAGAAAAGGATGGAAAACACAGAAATGAACTCAACAAAGACACAGAGAAACTAAACATTACAATCAATACATTTGCCCCATAGATATGTATGTACATAGCATTCAACAAAATAACTGCAAAATAAATGTTTGTTTCCAGTGCACATGGAACATTATTCAAAATAGATCATGTGTTAGCCCATAAAACAAGTGTCAATAAATTTTAAAACATCAAAATTTTACAAAGCATATCCTAAGATCACATGCAATAAAATTATATATTATCAATAGGAAGATCAAGGAAGTAAAATTAAATATATGGAAATTTAAAAATACCTTGCTTGAAAGCTACTGGGTAATGGAATAAATAATAAATTAAATAGAAAAATTCCTAGAGAAAAATGAAACACAACATACTGAAACCTTTAAAGCACAGCAAAAACAGTGCTGAGAGGATAATTTATGGTAATAAACAGACACATCCAAAAGCAATAAAGAATCAAAATGAACATATTAATAAAACATCTCCAACTATTAGAACAAGACCAGCAAAGTACACCTACAGTCACCAGAAGAGAAGAAATAACAAAGAGAAGAGCAGAAATAAATGAAATAGAAAACAGAAAAATAATAAAAATAATCAGCAAGACAAGAAGCTGGTTCTTTGAAAGGATTAATAAAATTGACAATTTATCAGCATATCAAACAAAAGAAAAGAAGGAGAAGACACAAATTACATGCATAAGAAAATACATGGATGATAACACAACAGAACAAATGGG
>NW_006409137.1:122632-123591 GCF_000296735.1 Chrysochloris asiatica
GGTCTGATTGAAGCCAATGGAGAACTAAAGGTCTTTATAGACCAGAATCTTTGCCCTGGAAAAGGTGGGGTGTCATTAGTGGCTGTTCAACCTTTTACAGTAAACATACTTGGAAAACAGTTCCTGCCAAAAACCTTTGGACAGTCCAATGTCAACATTGCACAGCAAGTGGTAATTGGTACATCTCAGAGGCCTGCAGGGTCAAATAATATCCTAGTAGGAAGTCCACACACCCCTAATACACACTTTGTATCCCAGAAGCAGGCTTCAGACTCCTCACCTTGGTCTGCTGGGAAATGAAACCAAAAAGGAGAGAAGAATGGCAAAGGTCTGACGCATTTTTCGATGAAGGTTTGTGAGAAAGTGCAGCGGAAAGGGAACACTTCATATAACGAAGTGGCTGATGAGTTGGTTGCGGAGTTCAGTGCTGCTGATAACCACATTTTACCAAATGAATCAGCTTATGCCCAGAAGAACATAAGACGATGAGTCTATGATGCCTTAAATGTCTTAATGACCATAAACATTATCTCCAAGGAAAAGAAAGAGATCGAATGGATCAGCCTGCCTACTAACTTGGCTCAGGAATGTCAGAATCTAGAGGTAGAGAGACAGAGAAGACTTGAAAGAATAAAAACAGAAACAGTCTCAACTTCAAGAACTTATTCTACAGAAAATTGCCTTGAAGAATCTGGTGCAGAGAAACCGCCAGGCAGAGTAGCAAGCCAGCTGGCCGCCTCCCTCCAACTCGGTCATCCACCTTCCCTTCATCATTGTGAATACCAGCAAGAAGACTGCGATCCACTGCAGTATCTCTAATGACAAATACGAGTATCTCTTTAATTTTGGCAACACGTTTGAAATCCACGATGATATAGAAGTATTAAAGCGAATGGGAATGGCTTGTGGACTAGAATCGGAAACTTGTTCAGCCAAAGACCTTAAAATGGCAAGAAGTT
>NW_006409137.1:125901-126999 GCF_000296735.1 Chrysochloris asiatica
GAAAATAATAGAATACAATGAAAAGTTGTACTTCAACAAATTTGAAAACTTAGAAGAGATATATACTGTACCTCATTGGAAGATTCAGCAAAGTGGCAGGATATAAGGTCAACATAAAATATCAGTTGAATTCCTCTATACTAATAAAGACAGCGCTGAAAAAAACATTAGGAAAGCAATACCATTTACTATAGCTGTCCAAAGGATGGATTTTCTAGGTATGAATGTAAACAGAGAAATAAAGGACCTACCCAAATGAAACTACAAAACACTACTACAAGAAACCAAAAGAGGTAAAACCAGGTCTCTGCCATGAGGGCAGTATGTCAGACAACGAAGACAATTTTGATGGTGATGACTTTGATGATGTGGAAGAGGAGGAAGGATTTGATTACATGGAGAATGCCAAGGATGAGTGCCAGGAGAACATCGAGATCCTTCTGTCAAGGGAGAGACAGCAGGCCAACCAGAAGTGGACCACCATGCTTTACATGACCAAGTACGAGCCTGTGTGCTATGCACCCGAGCCCTCTGTCCTCATGATGGTGGAGTGGATGGGGAGAAAAAACCCTGCTCATTGCCATGAAGGAGCTCAAGGTCCGAAAAATCCCCATCATCATTCCCCCATCATCATTCGCCACTACCTGCCAGAATGGAGCTATGAGGACTGAGGCGTGGATGAACTCATCATCACTGACTGAGTCCCAGCTGCCTTCCCGTCCCACCTTGGCCTCTACCCTCCTGCTCTTCATCTGTGTAACTAATAAAGTACTCCACCTTCCAAAAACAAAAACAAAAAATGAAACCAAAAGAGACCTACAAATATATAAGAATGTACCATTCTACTTGATAGGAAGTCTTAATATTGTGATAATGTCACAATTGCCCAAAGCAATTTAAACATATAATGCAATCCCAATCCAGATTCCAATGACACTCATCAAAGAGATGGAAAAATCATTTACAAAATTTATATGGAAAAGAAAGTAACCCAGGACAAGCAAAAGACTGCTTCAGAAGAAAATTAAGCTTGGAAACATCTCACTCCATGACATAAAAAATTATTACACTGCTACAGTGTTCAAAGCAGCTTGGTAC
>NW_006409137.1:127723-129082 GCF_000296735.1 Chrysochloris asiatica
AAGAAGAATGAAGTTCTTGCAATGTCAATCTTTTCTCCATTGATAAAAATGTTGTTTATTGGTCCAGTGATGAGGATTTTTGTTTTCTGTACATTGAAATGCAATCCATACTGAAAGCTGTGATCTTTGTTGTTCATCAGTAAATATTTTAAGTCCTCTTCACTTTCAGAAAGCATGGTTGTATCATCTGTATATTGCAGGTTGTTAATGAGTCTTCCTCCAATCCTGATGCCATGTTTTTCTTCATATAACCCAGCTTCTCATATAATTTGTACAGTATGCTAGTTGAATAAGTATGGTGAAAGATACAACCCTGCCACACACCTTTCTAAATTTTAAACCATTCAGTGTTTCCACGTTCTGTTAGAACAACTGGCTTTGGTTCATGTCCAGATTCCTCATGAACACATTTAAGTGTTCCAGATACTCATACTTCACAATGTTGTCCATAGCTTGTCATGATCCATACAATCAAAAGCCTTTGAATATTCAATAAAGCACAGGTAAACATCTTTCTAGTATTCTATTTTTTCAGACAAGATCCTTCAGGCATCATCTATGATATCCCTCATTCCACAGCCTCTTCTATATTTGGCTTGGACCTCTGGAAGTTCTGTGTCAATGTATGCTTGTAGCCATTTCTGTATTACCTTTCATAAAGCTTTACTTGCAGGGGATATCAAATGTATTGTCCATTGATTTCCGTAGTCCATTACGTCACATCTCTTTGGAATGGGCACAAATATGGATCTCTTCCAATCAGTCGGCCATATAGTTGTCTTCCAAATTTCTTGGCATAAATGAGTGAGTGCCTCCTGTTCCAACTCATTTTCTTGAAAGATTTCAATTTTATTCCATTAATTCCTGGTGCCTTGTTCTTTATCAATTCCTTCATTGCATAAACTACTTCTGGAAAATCTTAAGAAAAATTTTCATACTAAAAGAAACATTCTTTGATGTTTACCAGGTTTTGGAGGGAGGGGAAAGCTATTTACAGGCTGAAGCGTAAGACACATGTTACCTCAGGTGACTGGGCAGGGGGGCAATATACAAGAGGAAGGGTAGCAGATAAACAAAGAATATTAGGGAAGACTTGAGAGGAAGGTAAGCATGGGTTAAATGGGATAGAGAAAAAAGTGATTTATATACAACTTTGGAACAAAAGTGTTCTGTGAGATGATTCAATGATTGAGACATAGGTTGAATGGGTGAAGGAAGGGGAAAAACGTTTGTATGTTTGACTGTCTTGTAGATATTGGATTCCCCTGCCTGCTATTGTAAAATAAACATTTATGTGTGAAAGAAATGAATGTTGGAAATAATCATGAGAATGTTTGTAAACCTGCCTTCTGCCTACAA
>NW_006409137.1:131762-134104 GCF_000296735.1 Chrysochloris asiatica
GAGGCTTGAAATTTTTCTTCATTTCCCTGAGCTTGAGAAATGCTGAGAGTGTTATCCTGTTTAATTTTCTAACTCCACTTCTTCGTACATTTAACTACAATATTTGACTTTGTCTTCTGAAGCTGAACTTTGAAATTTTCTGTTCAGCTCTTCTAGCTCCTCACTTCTTCCATTTGCTTTAGCATCCCTATGCTGGAGAGCAAGTTTCAGAGTTTCTTCTGACATCCATTTCAGTCTTTCCCTTCTTTCTTGAGTTCTTAATGACTTTTTGCTTTCTTCCTGTATGACATTCCTGATGTCATCTCACAACTATTATGGTCTTTAGCCTTTAGTGTCTAATGCATCAAATCTGCTCTTCAGATGATATCTAAATTCTGGTGGAATGTATTCAAGTTCATATTTTGGCTATTGTGGACTTGTTTTTATTTTCATCAGCTTAAGCCTGAATTTGCATAGGAGCAACTGCAAGTCTGTTCCACAGTTTGCCCCTGGTCTTGTTTTGGCTAATGATATGGAGCTTTTATACCATCTCTTTCCATAGATGTAGTCAATTTGATTTCTATATATTCCACTTGTTGAGTTCCATGTATATAATTAGCTTTCATGTTTTTTTTTAAAAAGTATTTGCAATGAAGAAATCATTGGTCTTGCACAATTGTATCATGAGTTCTTCTTCATCATTTCTATCATCAAGTCTATATTTCCAACTACCGATCCTTCCTCTTTGTTCCCAACCTTTACATTCCAGTCACCAGTTATTATTGGTACATCTCAATTGTGTATCAGATCAGTTTCACATTGAAGAAGTTGGTAAAATTCTTCAATTTCATCATCACTGGCTTTAGTGGTTGGTGTGTAAATTTGACTATTGGTATTAAATTTTCTTTCTTGTAGGTGTACAGATATTATACAATCACAGACAGCATGTACTTCATGACTGATAATGACTGATATGTTCTGTTTGATAATGAATACTTTCAATTTGTTATTGCAGGCATAGTAAACCACATGACTGTCAGATTCAAAATGGCCAATACCAGCCTATTTTAGTTCACTTGTACTTAGGATATTTATGTGTTTAATTTCATTTCTGACAATTTGTAATTTTCCTAGATTCATACTTTGTTCATTCCATATTCTGATTATTAATGGACACTTGCAGCTGTTTATCTTCATTTTGAGCTGTACCCCATCAGCAAATGAATAACTCAAAGGCTTTGCTCCATTTCCGTCATCACGGTCAACTCTACTTTGAGGAGGCAACTTTTCCCAGTTGCATTTTGAGTACCTTCCAACCTGAGGGGCTCATCTTTCAGCACTGTATTTGACAATGCTTCACTGTTATTTATAATGTTTTCATGACTAAATATTTGGAAGTAGTCTGTCTCTCTGGTAGCATAGTGGTTACGAATCAGGCTGCGAACCTTAAGGTCAGCGGTTCGAAACTACCAGCTGCTCCGCGGGAGAAAGATCAGGCTTTCTACTCCCGTAAGGATTTACACCCTCGGAAACCCTGTACAGGATCGCTATGGGTCGGACTCGACTCCACGGCACTTAACAACAACAACAACAGTCTGTCTCTCCTTCTTCCTATTCTGTCTTTGTCTGGAATCTCATCTAAAACCACTATTGACCCTGTTGGTATTCAAAATACCTGTGGCATAACTTCTAGAATCATGGCAACACACAAGGCACATAGTACAACAAACTGACAGTTGAGTGGTGGAAATTTGAAGAATTACACTCTAATGACCAATGACCAGAATTCTTCTGGGATGATATCAAGAGAATCAGATAGGAATAAAGCAAAAGGACATTAGGAAGACAAAGGAGAAGGAAAAGTCCAAACTGATTATCAGTGGAGATTCTGAAACTTGCTATCCATTGTAGAGATACTAAAGCAAATAAAACACGGACTACTATTCCCATTTCACAGATGAAGACAGTTAGGCTCAAAAAGACTAAATTATTTACTTCCTTTAATCAACTAATGCATTGAAATGAGTCCTGGTTTGGCACTGAAGGATAATGTACTGCAACAAAAGGTCAGTTTGAACTGCAAGCTTGGCTGCTCAAACCTACCAGCTGCTCCTAGGAAACCCTATACAGGTCGCTATGAGTTGGCACTGACTGGACAACACTTACTTAACAACAACAAAAATGCACTGAAGTTATGAGTTACATTGAGGCAGTCTATCTTTAGAGTCAATATGTTTAATTTGTATGATAATATGTCTACCTAAAATTCACTTATGTTATCTGATTATTTTTCAGCTCTGGTAGCATTTTCTGATAGGTTTCTATCACCTGTGTTTTCTGATTCTCGCAACCTCTCTCTCTCT
>NW_006409137.1:134451-135828 GCF_000296735.1 Chrysochloris asiatica
TTATCAGTAGACAATTTTTTTTTTTTTTTTTAGATTTATTGCTATATCTTTAGTTGGGATCAACCTGTATTTGGGAAACTCCTGAAACAGGTTTATCATCATATTATACAGCCATGAATTTTCCTTCAACTAGATTATTTTTCATTAGATCCAACTCCACTTAATGCATGATAAAACGCCAAGTATGTGAAAGGCTGGGGTGGTACACCTCAAGGTTTATTGTAGTATATTTGGTAGAGTGAGATGAAAGAGTGACTCTGAGACTTCATATGGGAACAGTGAAATTGAACTACTCATTTCTAATTGCTCTTTGAAAAATTATGAGTATTCTTCCAGCTAATAATATTTAATGTAAGACACCTTTAATTTACAACAAAAGCAGCATCAGTAATAAGGTAGTGTGTAAAAACAAGAATAGCAAACTACATGATTAATAAGGAAGGGTTATTTTAAAGTATATTGGTGAGATTAAGGTGCTTACAATAAATTTATATTAAAGACACCATTGAGAAGTATTTCATTCAGAACACTTTAACCTTGGAATCAGGTTTGAAGGAATATCAGATATAAGGTGGTGTAAGCAACAATAACTAACTCTACACGGGCCCAGTTTGAAAACTCAATAGAACCAAAAAGAAAAGCACAGCTGGGGTGTTGGTATTATAAAATCACAAAGAAAAGTATCCATCTTCTTGACTTCTTGCCCCCTCACTCTCCAGCTTTTCTCATCTCCTGTTATAAAGATTAAGCACATACCATCTCATTTTCTTTCCTTGTTGTTTTCTAACCATATAAAGAATCCTGTCAACAGTCTGACCTATTTCCATATGCCCCAGCTACAAAATTAAATTGATTCCATGAACATCTCCTCATTAACTCCTATTCTGTAGTCTTTTTTTTTTTTTTTTTTGCTGGGGGGGGGGGGATCCTGTTAATAAATGAATTAGCTTTAATAATTTTACCAGAAAACTAAGCTTTAATAACCCAATTATTTATAATGAACATTTGCTCATTCTTTATGTCCTAAGATCTGTAGAGCATGGCCCCTGGCTTTGAAAGGCTTATTTTGCATATGGCATTTGCATGTGCATCCTTAAGTGGCAAAGTTGCAGAACAGTAACAGATCAAAGAAATGAGTTAAGGTTTGAAGAAGGAAATATTTCAAAGAACAGTAAAGCCATGCCACAGAATGATTAAAGTGGTTGTTGTTAGGTACCATTGAGTCAATTCCAACAGTTCCAATAGAGAAACTATGCGCAGCAGAACAAAACACTGCCTTCTTCACAATTGTTGATTCACTTGAACCCATTACTGCTGTGACTATGCCAATGCATCTCAATGAGGTGTTCCTTGTTTTCACTGACCCTCCATTGTACC
>NW_006409137.1:135928-138853 GCF_000296735.1 Chrysochloris asiatica
TTTTTTTTTTGGTTTCTCTTTTCTGCTGAAGCAGTACCACTTTTGTTTTTGTGAAACACACCTGGAGGACTCCTCATTTGACTTCCAGATCTTCATTATCACTTGGCTACTATAGAAATTACACAATATTGTTTATCCTTAACTCATCTGATTCTGTCTCATTCTGTTATCTACTCACAATTGCTTCATATTCTCTCCTTTAAGAGATTACCAATTTCCCTTGAACTGATTATGACTTATTGTGAGCTCATGTATGTCTGAGTAGAACTGCAAGCCATAGGGTTTTCAATGGGTGATTTTTGGAGAAAGTAGATGGCCGAGGCCTTTCTCCCAAGAATTGTCTAGGTGGACTTTAACCTTCAACCTTTGTGTTGTTGTTGTTGTTGTTGATAAGTTCTATTGAGTTGACTCCAAATCACAGTGAACCTTTATACTGTTTCTGAGGGGTAGCTGGTGTCTTTCAACCACCAACCTTGTGGTTCTCAGTCCAGTGCTTATCCTACAGAATACATCAGGAATCCTAAGCTTTGCATTATAAGGCAAATATTTATTTATATATACCACCCAAGAGTCCCTCTAAGACATAAAACAATATTATCACATTTAGAGACCCTAACTTGGCAATAAGTCCTATCGCTGTGTTGTAAAATAAGCACCAGACAACTGAGTAAAAGTTGGGAAACTCAAACCCACCAACTGCTCTTCAGAAATTCTGTACAGTTCCTCTATGTTTTGGACCCAACTCAATGGCACTTAATAACTACAACCGCAGACACTGTGGAGATAATTTTTTAAAGAGAGGAATGAGGGAAACCATGTACATTGATAATTCAAATAAAAATAATAATCAATGATAACGTATGGTAATGGGTAATGTAAAAAATGCCTAACACTTTTTTAACTATTATTTTAAACTTCGAATGCTTCATTTTGAAATATCAAATGACAAATACTTTCATTTGCTTTCTTAATATTGCTTTGCTGGCCTCCTTATTGCATATGCTATCTGACTCTTGCCTAATCTGAGTGCCACAGATAGATTTATGACTCAAACGGGCACTGGAGCAGAACTATGTCATCTTAATTTCTTAGGACCCACACCAGTAATAGCACTATGGGTTAATTAGACAATTACTGGGAATATTTTCTCAATAAAGGAAATAAAATTTATAATATAAAAAGCTGACATAAAACATTTGAGAGCAAAATGAACATTAATAATATTCCAGTGTAGAAATTCTCTATAATTAGGACAAAATTCAATTTGTACAATGTACAATAATGATGTACAGTATTTTAGCATTGTTAACTTTAACAAGCACACTTTTTATCTTTCTAAAATATCTCCCGAAAGCTCTTAGTGTTATGTAATTGTTTAAGAAAAACAATTATAGAAGCTGTACTAGCATATTGCCAAATTAGTATTGAAGATTGAATCTGTAGATATATGGAAACATACAATGAAGTAAAAAATTACTGAAGTAAAGTTTTAAATGGTACTGACATTAAAATATTTTCTATATGTATTTATTAAAAATGAAACATCTGAAATATATTTTTAAACACTGCAATTAATATATGTACATAGATTGAATGTTTGTTTACTTTCTTAATTACTGATTATTTTTCACAGTTTCTCATGTTTTACCTGATGTCTGTTTGACATTAAGAGAAACCTTTATATAGACTTTGCCAGACTGGTCTTTAATAACATCATAGAAACTGATAGATTATTCACATTTACTTCTCATAATTTTTAATAATTTGCCATACTCTACTTGTCTTTGTTCCTCCTTTTCTAATATATTGAATAATTTGAAGAATGTTGATGAAGTCTTAGGAAAGGTTAGGCCATTACCATTCAAATAGCTTATGTTGACATTTATATAAACAGCACACATTGCATAGAGAATGCTTTCAATATGGATGATGATAGATGGGATTTTCCTTTTCTTCAGAATACATTTATGCTTAAAAATAGAGTTTTAACCTAGTATTAAACCAAATGTGTATAGTTTCTGTTTTCTAGAAAACTCACCTATTGAAACTTGTCCTGGTGCAGTGCTGTGGGATCAGCACCGGACTGAGAACCACAAGGTCAGAAGTTCAAACCCACCAACTGCTCATCAGAAAACCTACACAGGGTTACACTTAACAGCAATAACAACATTGAAACTTGTGCCAGGCATGCCAATAGAGAAGAAGGTACCAGGTGGAATTATATTTGATAGAATTATTGACTGATCATTTAAATTTCATAACACTGAATTATCCTATGAAATTAGTAATAAAGTAAACGATTTGACTTGGAATTTAAGAGAGAAAGAATGAGGAAAATTGGATCAATCTACAGATCTATTATGCAAAAGATCTCTACTCATTATTAACTCACTCAAAAAAACAGAGAATGTTGTTGTTGTTAGGTTATCATCCAGTCAAATCCAACTCATAGTGACCCTATTACAACAGGATGAAACATTGACAGGTCCTGCAGAATCCTCACAATTGTTGTTTTATATGTGCTGCCTGCCACTGTGCCAATCCATCTCATTAGTGGTCTTCCTCTTTTTCTCTGACTCTGCACTATACTAAACATGATGTCCTTCTCCAGTGACTGACATACAGATTGAATGATTATGGTGAAAGGATACAACTCTGGTAAGCCAAGCAACTTTCATGATTTTAAACCATTCAGTATCTCCTTGTTCTGTTCTAGATATATGAGCGCTATGGAAGTACTTTAAGAAGCTCTGGTAGCGTAGTGGTTACGAATCAAGCTGCGAACCTTAAGGTCAGCGGTTCGAAACTACCAGCCGCTCCGCGGGAGAAAGATGAGGCTTTCTACTCCAGTAAGGATTTACACCCTCGGAAACCCTGTACAGGGTCGCTATGGGTCGGAGCCGACTCGACGGCACTTAACAACAA
>NW_006409137.1:138953-140477 GCF_000296735.1 Chrysochloris asiatica
GGGTGTTGATAGTGGATCCAAACAAATGAAGTCTTTGACAATTTCAATCATTTCTCCATTTGTTTTGATGTTATTTATTACTCCCTTCTGATGATTTTTGCTTTCTTACCACTGAAATGCAATATATACTGAAGGCTGTTGTCTTTGACCTTCATCAGTAAGAATTTTATGCCCTTTTTGCTTTCAGCAAGCAAGGTTGTATCATCTGTGTATTGCAGGTTGTTAAAGGAGCTCTGGTAGCATAGTGGTTACGAATCGGGCTGAGAGCCGCAAAGTCAGCAGTTCGACACTACCAGTAGTTCTGAGGGAGAAAGATGAGGCAGTCTGCTCCCGTAAAGATTTACAGCATCGGAAACCCTGTACAGGGTCGCTATGAGTCGGAACCAACTCCACGGCACACAACAACAACAACAATAACAATTACTCTTAATCCAATCCTGACACCATAGTCTCCTTACTGTAAAATTTTTCAAATTTTTGCTCAGCATACAGATTGAATAAGTATGGGTAAAAAAATACAAACTAGGAGCAAACCTTTCCTGATTTTAAAACATTCAGTATCCCCTTGTTCTGTTCAAAGCACTTCCTCTTTGTCTGTATCTAGATTCCTCATGATTAAAATCTAGTGTTCTGAAATACACATTCTTTGCCATGCTTTCCATAGCTTGTCATGATCCACACAATCAAAATATTTTATATAATCAATAAATGACAATTAAACATCTTTCTGGAATTCTCTGCCTTCAGCCAAGACTCATTTGACAAGAACAATGAATTTTCTAGTTCCAGATTCTCTTATGAATCAACTTGATTTTCTGGCAGTTCCATGTCAATGTATTTTTGCAGGCCTCTAAAAATTATCTTCAGAAAAATATTATTTTCATGTGATATTAATGATATCACATCAAATTAAAGAGGAAAGTAGGCATAATCCATCTTCTGTAGAGAGGGAAAGAAGATCACTTCCATTTATTTATTAATACTCAGAAGTATGGTATTGATGTAAGGAAGCTTTTTCCTTAATGTATATTCTATTTTGAGATTTATGATGCACTTTACATTATGATCTCAATGCCAACAGAAAAGAAAAGCACTGTTAATTCTGATTTCAATATAGAGGAATCACCATAGATTAGAAAATGTAGGTAGTTTCAGAAATAACTTCTTCTGTCTCCCTACTACAAATTGATAGGAGTATCAATAGGCTAGAGCTAAGGATTCATAATATCATCTTTCCTTTTCCACACTCCTAACAAGTTCAATCAGTTTCAGAATTACCTCATTTCATGAAGATTCAGGGAGTGATCTCAAATGTAGAGTTGAAGCCTCTAATTATAGTCCAGGTCCAATGTTTTCCTTCTTTTATTCTGTGTGTGTGTGAGGAGGGTTTTTGTTGTTAAGTGCTGGTGAGTCAGTTCCAACCTATAGTGACACTGTATAGGGTTTAAAAGGAGCCATTGGTAAACTTGGACCACTGACTTTTTAGTTCAAACAGCTTTACGGTCTGGCGCATTAACCCACAGT
>NW_006409137.1:140577-143172 GCF_000296735.1 Chrysochloris asiatica
AACAACAACAACAACAACAACATGGAAGTACTTTAGAATACCCATTTTTCACAAGGTTATCCATAATTTGTTATGATACACACATCCATGCCTTTGTATCATAAATGAAACTCAAGTAAACATCTCTGGTAGTCTCTGCTTTCAGGCACGATCCATCTGATGTCAACATGATATCCTTAATTTCATGTCCTCTGCTGAATCATACTTGGATCTTGGTATCTTCCTCTAGGTGTACAGCAACAATTGATTTTGAATTAACTTCTGTGGAATTTTGCATGCATGTAATATTATTGATATTGTGTTGGTGGCTTTTGAATTCTGTGAGGTCACCTTTCTTTGAAACTTTTCCAGTAGGGTGGCCATATAGCTTTTTCCAAATTTGTGGCATAGAGAATGAATGCTTCTTGAACAACAATAACTTCTTGAAACAGTTTGATTTGCATTCCTGGAGCCTTGTTGTTCATCAATATCTTCAATGCAGTTGGACTTCTTTCAATACCATGGTTCTTGATCATATGTAACCTCTATAAATGGTCAGGCTTCAATCAATTATTTTTGGTACAATGAATCTGTGTTCAAAATTCTTTCCATCTTCTTTGGATGCTTCCGATATCAGTCATTACATTGCCCACTTTGTTGTTATGTTGTTAAAATACTGTTGACTCGGTTCTGACTCATAGCAACTTTGTATAGGATTTCCAAGGTGTGGCTGGTGAGTTTGAACTGCTGACCTTACAACTTCCACCTACCTTGTGGTCGAGTGCTTAACCTACCGCACCAGGACTCCAGATGAAGCTTGAATTTTTGCTTCACTTCTCTCAGCTGGCGAATTGCTGCTGACTGTTCTTCTCTTTGTTTTTTTAATTCAATGCCTTTTTTTTTTTTTTTACATTTTAACACTTTGCTTTGACTTATCAAGCTACCCTTTTAAATTTTCTGCTCATAATATTTCCTTCATCATTTCTTCTAGTTGTTTTGTTGTTATTAATAAGTGCAGAGAAGTTGGATCTGACACCTAGTGGCCCTATTCACAACAGAATAAAAACTGTTCAGTTCTGCCTCATCCTTACAATTATTGTTCTGTTTGAGCCCATTGTTGCTGCTACTGAATCAATCCATCTAGTTGAGGGTATCCCTCTTCTACATTTACCTGACACTTTAACAAGCATGTCCAAAGTATGAGAGGTGAAGTACTTTTTACAAGACATATTTGTTCTTCTGACAGTTCCATTGTATTTCAATATTCTTAATCAAAACCATAATTCAAATGCATTGATATGTCTATTGTCTTCTACATAAGGAAAACCAGTCACTTTCTCATCTTTACCTTCAAAAGCAACATTCGGAGTCTCTTCTGACATCCATTTTGATCTTTTCTTTGTTTCCTATATTTTTAATAACATCTTGCTTTCATCATTTATGATTTTCTTGAAATCATCCCACAACTCCTCTGGTCTTTGTTCATTAGTTTCCAATGTATTTGACCTATAGTTGAGATGGTCTCTAAATTCAAGTTTGAATATATTCAAGGTCATTTTTGTCTCTCATAAAGTTGTTTTTACTTTTTTCAGTTTCAGCCTGAGTTTACATTTGAGCAATTGTTAGTCTGTTCCATAATCAGCCCCTCATCTTATTTTGGCAGATTATATCGAATTTCTCCATAGTCTCTTCCCATAGATGTGGTCAGTTTGATTGTTGTGTATCCCAGCTGGTTAGGTCTACATGTATAGTCATATTTTATGCTGTTGAAAATGTGTGTCTTATGAATAAGTGTTTGGTCTAGCACACTTATATCATGATATTTCCAGCATGGCTTCTATCACAAGGCCATGTTTTCCACCACTGATCCTTCCTCTTTATTTCCAATTTTTCAAATTCTAAACACAAATAATTTTCAGTGCTTCTTGATTTCATGTTTGATCATTTCAGACTGAAGAAGTTGGTAGAATTCTTCAGTTTCATTATAACTTACTTTAGTAGCTAGTGTATGTAATTTTTAATAATTTAACTGGCATTAACTGATCTACCTTCTAGGAGCATGGATATTATCCAATCACAGAGCATTGTATATCAAGATAGATCTTGAGTTGTTCTTTTGACAATGAATGTAATATCATTAATTTAAAATTTGTTGTTACCAACATAGAAAGCCATATAATTGTCCAAATCAAATAGCCAACACCTTTCTTTTTCAACTAAACAATGCTTAGAATATCAATCTTTATGCATTTCATTTCTGACCACTTCCAACTTTTCTAGATTCATGCTTTGTACATTCCACTTTCTGATTACTAATGAGTGCTTGCAGCTATTTCTTCTTATTTTGAATTGTACCCTATCAGCGAATTAATGTCCTGAAAGTTTTGCTCCATTCACATCATTAGGGTACACTTTACTTTGAGGAGGCAGCTCTTCCCAGTCATATTTTGAGTGCCTTCCAACCTGAGGGGCTCATCATCTAGCATTATATTAGTCTATGTTCTCCTGATGTTCATAAGATTTTCAGAAATCCTCACCACTGGACCAATAAACAACATTCTTATCAATGGAGAAAAGATTGAAGTTGCCAAGGACTTCATTCTTCTTGGATCAACT
>NW_006409137.1:149076-154014 GCF_000296735.1 Chrysochloris asiatica
TCTTCAATTCACTGACACATTGTTACTCTATGTTGTTCTATATTTACTTTCATCTAAGTCCTTTGAATATAAAAGTAATAAGTGTACACCATAGTGGAGTCTTCATAGCATAGTGGTTACGACTTGGGCTACTAATCTCAAGGTCAGCAGTTCAAAACTACCAGCAGTTCCACGGGAGAAAGATGAGGGCTTTCTGATCCCATAAGGATTTACAGTCTCAGAAACCCTATTCAGGTTCGCTAAGAGTCATGACTGACTCCACAGCACATAACCACAACCACCACCATATAGGAGTCTTGGTGTGGTACTGTGGGTTAATGCATCAGACTGCAAAGCTGTTTGAACTGCAAGGTCAGTGGTTCAAACTCACCAGCTACTCCTTGGAAACCCTATACAGGGTCACTATGAGTTGAAACTGACTTGATGGCACTTAACAACAACGTAGAGCATGTAGTACGAAATATTGGCCTCTGAAAATACTGATAAACATAAAAGACCACAGCTTTGGATATGGGTTACACTTCAATGTAAAGAGACAAAAAGGCCAATACTAGACTAGTAAATAAAATTATGATAAATGGAGAAAAGATTGCAGTTGTCAAAGACTTCCTTTTGCTTGGTCCACCATCAACAGTCATGGAAGCAACAGTCAAGAAATCAAGAACTTACTGCATTAGGAGTCCTGGTGTGGTGCTGTGGGTTAATGTGCTGGACTGAAAATTCAGTTCAAACCACAAGGTCAGGAGTTAAAGTTCACCAGTTGCTCCTCAAAAGTCATATACAGGGTCACTATGGGTTGGAACAGACTCAACAGCACGTATCAACAATTACATTAGAGACATGTACTGCATAAGATTTCATTGAATTGTTGATGAGAAAAGATGTCAGCTTGGGGACTAAAGTACACCTTACTCAAGCCAGGCTCTTTTCAGTAGCTTCATATGCATGTGAAACTTGGAAAATAAATAAAGAAGGCAGTAGAATAATTGATGCATTTGAGTTATGATGTTAATGGAGAATTTTAAATATACCATAGACGTCCAGAAGAAAACAAATCTGTGTTGGAAGATGTGCCAACAGACTACTCCTTAGAAACAAAGGTGACCAGATTTTGTCTTTAATACTTTGGACTTATTATCAGGAGGAACTAGTCCCTGGAGAAGGACATCCTACTTGGTAAATTGAGGGTTAGTAAAAAACAGAAAACCCCAACTATATGGAATCACCAAGTGGCAGCAGCAATGAGCTCAAGCATAACAGAAATTGTGTGGTTGGCTTCCTACCAGATGATGTTTTGTTGTGTTGTACATAGGGTCATTGTGAGTCAGAAATGACTCAATGTCACCAGACAGCAACAACATTGGCTGCTTGATCTAAGAGTATAAACTAAATTAAATTTTGGTTTCCAATGAATTATGATATATGAGTTTCCAGAATAGTGCCAAATGATCAAAAGCTGCCATAAGAATGAGAGAGAGCACGTGAGAACATTATCAGTCATAAACATACATTTTAGGCCATCATTTCACCTTTTACCAGAGAAAATTTTAATTTGATGATTAATAAAATGGTCTTTGTTAATATATTTTGGTTGATATCCCTTAGGTCTCCATGATTGGTTTTTTTTTTTGGCAACTGAGTGTTATGTGAACTGTCTCAGACTAAGTGGGGAGAGAACAAATTAAGGGAAACTTAGTCCTGGTGTGGCACTGAGGGTTAATGTGCCAGATTGCAAAGCTATTTGAATTGCAAGGTTGGTGGTTCAATCTCACCAGCTGTTCCTCAGAAACCCTATACGGGGTCACTATGTGAATTCAGCATGTGAATGAGGAACTGACTCAACAGCACTTAACAACAACCACAACATTGCATTGTAAATATTGGTACAAATTCATATAATCTGTTTGGCAATACTCCAATTGCAAAGGCTCAAAGATACATGGTCAAAATTATGCAAAAGCCGCTTATACTTTATTTATACTACATATTTTTATTTTGTTAGATTTTATGGTTAACAAAAATATTCTGTATTATCATATACAACTTTCTAGTTTAAAAAAATATTCCTTCAGTAAAAATAATAACTTCCCTTACCAAAAGTTGAGAGGTAAAAAAAAAAAAGGCCAGAGAGGAAATTTACCTTTACTACATTTAATTTTATATACAGGGATAGTAGGTATCTACTTGTGGGAATCATAATGATTTCAAGAAATTGCCTGTGGTTTCCTGACATTTCTTCTGCCTAATTTGAATACCACTGCTTACCTATTTTAAATACAAAGCAATGAGTCAGTATGTGAATCCTGAACTCTTTCTTAGTAATGGATTCAGCATTTTTAAGAAAATAATAACTTTATTTTAGTGAGGTTTTTGTACATATTTCATTAAATGATGCAACAACCTGTCACCAAACATCATGATAGTATTATTAATTTCAACTTAAATTTTAAGTTAAAGAAGCAAAAGATAAGAGTTTAATTAATTGTTTAGCATCACCTAGCAAATGACAACTAAGTTTGGCTACCAAGTCTATATTTTAATCTTTGTTATTATCCCAGGTATTCAAGACTCTAATTCTAACAAACTACCAGTGTTTATGGGGAAAATATATAAATTGTTCATATATTACTGATGAGGAAATTTATATATCATCATTGTTCATTACAATTTGAAATGATTCCTTGACTTTTAATATTTATTCTAGAGGCTAATTCTTGCCCATTACCCAAAAGAGAGGTAACTGGAAAAAATATGGACTAAGTTTTTCCATCAGATTCTATACCTCTGTCTCTTGAACCACAGAAAAAAGGCACATGCATTAAAATTATGCTGATAGCGGCTTATAAGATGATAGCACTTTAGAGAAGAAAACATATACATACTTTTACTGCCAAGTACATGGTGACCACTCTAGATTTACTCTTCTTAAAGCTATATTTATTTCATAGCTTCTTTTGATGCTATGAACTACCATAGTGTCCAATCACAATATATACTTAGAGGCATACCAATGAAAAAAAGTTATGTAGCTTACATATTGTATCTTTTAAAAATGTCTATACCACAGAATCACTTAAAAAGAAAAAAAAAAATCATTGCACAATACTCACAATGTTCTCCACGTTAGAGCTCATTGTTGCTCTCACCTTGTCAATTCATTCTGTTTTCACTGATCTTCTGGTTTGCAGAGCATGATGTTTGTTTTTCCTTATAACATATCCAAAATACATGAGACAAAATCTTGCACTACTTGCTTGTAAACAGCACTCTGGCTGTACCTCTTCCAAGCCCCACTTACGACTTGGTGTCCATCCTGGTTCATAGCAACTCTGTATAGGGTTTCTTGTGTGCCTTTTCTGGCAGTCCATGGTATATGCAGTATTTTTTGTCTACACCATAATTCAAACACATAAATTCTTTTTTTGATTCTTTACTCAACAACAAACTTTCTTATGAGTATGAGATAATTTAAAATACCAGGGACACCTTAGTCCTCAAAGTGGTATCTGTGCTTTTTTAACATTTTAAAGTGTTTGTTGTTGTTATTTGTTTTTGCAAAGGATATGCTTAGTACAATATCTTATTTTGATTTTTCAAATGCTGTTTCTAAGGTTATACATTAATTGTAGATCCAAGAAAAAAGAAATCTTAGACAACTTCAATATTTTCTCCATTTCTATTAAAATAAAATATTTGGAAGAATTTGCCTCATTAGAAATAAAGTAGTTTAAACTTTTACAAATGAACTATAAATAGCTCGTCTTTTGTCTAACAAGCATTCACTCAGAAGTATATGTTAATAGAGATTATTATACTTTTTATGACTTTATCAGCAAGATTAATAAAAATACCTACAAAAGGTAGCACAGTGTACCTATGCTTTATTGACTATGCAAAAACTTTTGAATGTGTGAATCATGACAAGCTCTGGACAATATTGCAGAGAATGATATTCTGGAACACTTAATTTTTCTCATAGGTAACCTGAACATAGCCCAAGATGTAGTCATTCAAACAAAACAGGAGACATTAATGGTTTAAAAACAGGAAAGGTATTTTTACCGGATGTATATTGTTTCAAAATATTTATTCAATCTGTACACTGAGCAAATAATCTTGGTTATATGAAGAAGAATGTGGCTTCAAGATTAGAAGGAGATTCATTAATAACCAGTGACATGCAGACAATGCAACCTTTTTTTCTTAAAGTGAAGAAGATTTAAAATACTTACTGATGGAGATCAAAGATCAGAGTATTCAATAGGGATTGCACCTCAAGTGTAAAGAAAATAAAAGTCTTAATCTTTCTCTCCAAATGCTTGTAAACAATAAATAGGTAAATAAAGGCTTGAGTTAAATGGTCCTCATTCAGCATCTGAATCTTGGCCCCTATACTATAAAGGCAAAATGTGTCTGTCTTACAAGTTCTCAAGAGGAATTTTAGATTCAGAGCATGCAGGGGAAGATAGAATCCACACTAAATAGTGTTTATCTTGTCAAGATGGGTCTGGTTAAAGGAGACAGGGATAAGATTCTTTTGATTAAATAGTTACTAATTATTATCATGACTAATTGCAATTGTCACAACTGTAAAAGTATGTTGTTGTTGTTAAGTGCTGTCAAGTCTGTTCCATCCCATTGCAACCCTTTATAGGGTTTCTGAGGCTGTAAATCTTTACGGGAGCAGAAAGTCTCATCTTTGTCCCGCAGAACCACAGGTAGTTTCGAACCACTGACCTTCAGGTTAGTAGTCCGACTTGTAGCCACTACACTACCAGAACTCGTTGTAAAGGTATAAGTTGTATAAAAAAGGTTGGGATTAGTTAATTTTACATTCTAGGAATAGAAGCCCTTAGGAACATCAAGAGAGTATAGCATAGTGGAATATGGGATCCTAACCAGAGAAACAGACACCAGAGTTGAAGAAAGAGGTGATGC
>NW_006409137.1:154114-155333 GCF_000296735.1 Chrysochloris asiatica
AAAGAGCTGATAAGTTTGAACCAGCGAGCTTGCAGCTAAAACTGACCTTGCAGTCCATTGCTTTATCCTGCAGCACCATGGCTGTATTCCTTTATCTCTTTGTTTTGGGTTTTGTTGAGTACTGTCAAGTGAGTTCTGACTCACAGCGACCCTGAATAAAGTTACTAAGTAATTACTGGTGAGATGTTACTGCTGATCTTGCAGTTAGCAGTCCAGTGCTTATCCTATAATACTGCACCAATACTCTTTAATCTCTTTAGCATAACGTTAGTTTATTGCACAAATACTTTCGAGCACCTACATTTTGGCAGACACTCCTCTAGGAATTAGGAAGAATAGAAAGCAAAACATTGATGGTATCTGCCTTTGAGAAATTTGCATATATTATATTAAGTCTACTAACAGATTTTACATAGTAAGTATCAAGTTTACCTGTAAAATCCAGGTTTGGTCACCACATTTAAGAAAGAAATGGAAATAGAGCTTCTCTTCACAATCACATACATATATCTTTTACCTAAGTCTTAACATTTGTGTTCTGAAAAGTAATGATTGTGAGTTGTTATTTTCCATCCCAAGCTATAAGATATAATTGTGTGTACTTTTTGGCTGACCTGCGTTTACTTTCTGCCTGAAAGCACAGTATTTAGGTAAATAGCATCAAAACACTCACTGTTTAGCAAAGGAATTCTCACCCCTCCAAGGATGAGAGACAAGGAGAAAATTTTAAACAATGGACTGTACTCTTAAGTATTTGTTGCATCCTAAGAACAGGAAATTAGACAAGAACTGACTCTACTTTCTCATCAGATGCAATTTAGATCTGTGGAATTTGGATTGCTTATGCTTCTGTTTATTCAATTTATGATATGTTTGTTTTGTAAATAAAGAGCATTTTGTTTCAAGTTTAGAAATATCACAGCCACTGAAGATATGTATAGTCACAATTTTCTTTCTTGAATTTTAAGCACAATTAAAATTATTCTACCTATTATTTAACTTTAGAATATTTAGAAAGCATTTTTATTATTTTAATAACATCTTTGACATCTGGAGAACTGTAACAATAGGTAACATAAGATGGGATGATCTACTTGCTACTTTTAAGTAATTAAGCTTTTCCATCATACAAGATAAATACACAGAATTGAAGTAACTATAAAAAGACATGATTACATTTTTTTTTCTATTTCTGAATCTGAGTATGTGTTTATTGCAT
>NW_006409137.1:166668-169906 GCF_000296735.1 Chrysochloris asiatica
AAAACAAAAACAAAAAAACAACAACAATGGGGGCAGAATAGAGGCAAATCCTGTTAATAAATGATGCATGAAAGGGATTGTAATAATTTCATCTAAACAAAATACGATTGATTAAGCTCAGAATTGATGTTCTCCCATGTAAACTATCACTCAATTAACAATGAAATAATTTCAATAAAATTTTTAAAAAGTAAATTCACAGAAAACTACTAGCAGTTCAAACTGGATTCACACAAGGTCATGCAATGAGGGATATCATTGGTGATGTCAGATGGATATTGGGTGAAAGCAGAGAATACCAGAAAGATGCTTACCTGTGATTTATTGACTATGCAAATGCATTCAATTGTTTGGATCATGACTAGCTATGAACAACAATACAGAGAATCAATACTCTGGAACACTTAGTTGTGCTACTGAGGAACCTATACATAGACCGAGAGACAGTTGTTTGACTAGAACTAGGGAACATTGAATGGTTTAGTATTAGCAAAGGTGTGTGCCAGGGTAGTATTTTTCCACCATATTTATTCAATCTCTATGCTGAGCACATAATCTGAGACACTGGAATATAGGAAGTAAAATGTGACAAGAGGATTAGAGGAAGAATCATTAACAACCCACAATATGCAAATGACACAGCCTTTCTTTCTTAATGTAAAGAGGACTTAAAACATTTAGTGATGAATATCAAAGGAAAAAGCCTTTGGTATGGGTTGCACCACAATGTAAAGAAAACAAAATCTTCACCACTGGACCAATAATCAACATCCATATAAATGGAAAAAAGATTGAAGTTGTTAAAGACTTCATGTTGCACAGCTCAACCATCAACACTGTAGGAAGCAGCAGTCAAGAAAATAAATTATATATTACAATAGACAAATGTACTGCACAAAATCTCTTTAAGTTGTTCAAGAGCAAAGATGCCAGGTTGAGGACTAGGGTGTGACTGATTCAGGCCACAATATTTTCAATAACCTTATATGCATGTGAAAGCTGGACAGTGAATAAGGGGGATGGTAGAAGATTTCATGCATTGAAGTTATAGTGTTTGAGGTGAATGTTAAAAGTACCATGGTATGAATCCACAAGAAATATTAACCATAACATAAATAGACATATTCACACCAATGTTGATAGTAGGACTATTCACAATAGCAAAAAGATGGAGATAGCCAAGTGCCCATCAATGGAAGAATGGATAAACAAACTTTGGTATATATTCACAATGGAATATTAAGCTACCTTGAATAATAGCTGTAAGCCACCACATAACGTGGATGAAACTTGAGAACATTATGCTGAGTGAAATTAGTCACAAAAGGACAAGTATTACATAAGACCATTATAGTAAAAGCTTAAGAAAGGATACCAATATTAAAAGGGAAAAATAACCACCTCTTTGTTGGTTACCGGTGGCCAGGTGGGAGGGTTTGGGGGGAGGAGAAGGGAGAGGCTGGTAAAGCACAAGATGGGGTGCAGACACATCATAGTTCAGGTGTTGGGGAAGGCAAAACACAAGAAGGGGGAGGGGTGGAAGAACACGGTAGATACGGGAACAATAAGGTAGGTTTGCATGGGCTAAATAAGACAGAGGTAAATAGTGATGCAGACTCAACCTTAGAAAACAGGCCTCTGTGATACTGGGGTTGAGGTAACGTCCTAAGAGGGGAAATAATATTAAGGTGCTAAAACTATCTTATAAATATTGGTTTCCCTTTCTTACTATAGTAAAATAGACACTTAAGTGGGCTAGAAGGGAATATCAGGAAATATATTTACATCTATAACTCATGGGAATACCTAAAAGGGGTTCTAGAACTTGCTCAGGGAAATAGGCTTCCTGCAGAGCCTTTGTAGAGTATAGAACTTTAGGTGGAACACTGAGCCCCATCCAGAATCTTCTGAGGTAGGACATTCCTGCCAGAAAATACAAGCAGAACAGCCTGAGCCTGGAACAGCAAGAGACAGAAGATACATCTTTAAAGAAAGATCATCAGAAAAAAACAAAACAAAAATGGCAGTATGATTGGCTACTACAAGAATAAGTAAGTTGATTGCTGGGAAGCCATCAAGGTAAGCAATCACATCCCTTTAGGACAAACCCTCCACCAAGACTGAAACTAATAAGGAACATACGATCAGGCATGTAAGCTTTCTGGCAACCATATTGGTCTACTGGTGAGTGAAAGAGGGCGAAGGCAGCAATGAAGAAATGGGCTGAGTTCAACCACATTTCACAGACTCCTGATAACCTGCAGATGAGAAAGAGAAGAGAAAGGACTGGTTGATCCAAAGTGTGGTAAGCCCTGGTGAGCCCTGAGCCCATGGAGAAGTACATAGCAATGGAGGGCTAGAGCTAAGAGTGAAGCATCAAACTGATATGAAGTAAGAGGTGATGCACAATAACACTCAAACTTGCTGATAGTACCCATTTGATGTAGCCTCTATGGCTTGATAATCAGAACTCAACTAGAGGAAGATAAACAACAACAACCACAATTTTTTATAAAGGAAACAAGGCAAAATTGCTACAATTTGATGAACTTCACCACTACTCATGCATGTAATAACTCAAAATACCAACAGAGAGGGAAGGAGTCTTCATATCAAGTATCAGTTCTATCTCCTCTGTATACAGGGTAGATAGGGACAGGAAACTTAGACATTGCCTACCTAAAATAAGGGAGCCATAAAGGCAGAAGGAGCGCTGTTAGTGTAGTGGTTATAAATCTAGCTGCTAATCTCACAGTCAGCAGTTAGAAACTACCTATTGTTCCATGGGGAAAAGATGAGGCTTTCTGCTCCTGCAAAGATTTACAGCCTCAGAAATCTTACTCAGGGTCTCTATGAGTCAGAACCAACACCAAGGCACATAAAAACAACAACAATAAAGGGACAAAAGTATCAATAGGGAGTTTAGTTTAAGATGTGCAAGGAAGATAGTTTCACTACAGAATAGTTTTCATCTTGTCTAGACAGGTCTGTTGAAAAGAGATGAGGATAAGATTGTTATAAGTAAATAGTGAGTAATTGTTATCATGACTAATTGCAACCACAACTTTAAAGGTAGAAGTTTCATAACAAAAACTGGGTAGTAGTTAATCTTACAATCCAGATACAGAGAACCCTAGTACTATCAAGGAAGAAGAGCACAAGTGGAATGTGGGACCCTATCCAGAGAAGCTGAACTGAAGGAAAAATTCAAGACTAAACTTTCATTATTGAAAGATTC
>NW_006409137.1:170643-171721 GCF_000296735.1 Chrysochloris asiatica
CACCATACTTATTCAACCTGTATGCTGAGCAAATAATTCAAAAAGCTGGGTTCTATGAAGAAAAAGGTGGCATCAGGATTGGAGGAAAACTCATTAATAACCTGCGATATGCATATGACACAACCTTGCTTGCTGAAAGTGAAGATGACTTAAAACATTAACTGATGAGATCAAAGAGCACAGCCTTCAGTATGGATTGCGTATCAATGGTCCTCACCACTGGACCAATAAACAACATTATTATCTATGGAGAAAAGATTGATGTTGTCAAGGACTTTATTCTTTTTGGATCAATATCAACACTCACGGAAGCAGCAGTCAAGAGATCAGACAAGAGCGGAGAGGGGTTTGGTGATTTGTCCCAGGAGCATCACCTATTTGGCTAGATGACTGAGGTTCTCCTTTGGACAGCGACAGCAACGCGGTGGTCTGGGAAGCGGCCTCAGACTTAGGTGTTTGGTGAAAAATGGCCCGAACCAAGCAGACTGCCTGGAAACCCACTGGGTGGAATCCACCGCCGCCCTCTGAAAACAGGCGGTCACCAAAGCAGCCTGGAAGAGCACTCCCTCTACTGATGTGGTGAAGAAGCCCCATCTTTAGGGCACCATGGCCCTGTGGGAGATCCGCCTCTACCAAAAGTCCACCGAGTTGCTTATTCGGAAGCTGCCCTTCCAGAGGCTGGTGCCAGAGATCCAGCTGATAATGCAGACACTAGATTATCTAATACTAGTTATTCACACCAGCATCATTGGTTAAATATCTTCAGAACTAGTTAGTGTGCCACTCTTTGTTGTGTAGTGGTGGATCTCCTAACCAGGTTGAATTTTTCTCTTCTACAAAGATGAACCAATACTGAAGTTTTTTTTTTCCTTAGGGAGTTTGTTCTAACAACCCTCAGTTATGGACTTGCTGTCTGGGAGGGGGCACATGACTCCAGCTTCTTTTTCCCCTGCTAATTACTAAGGGGTGTTGTGTTAGGTGACATCTAGTATAGTGGCCTGGACAAAATCAGAGAGGTGGCCTTCAAAATGGTTTCAAAATTTATCTTTTTATTGAAGTTTTTTTAGGTCAATTATGT
>NW_006409137.1:173013-174765 GCF_000296735.1 Chrysochloris asiatica
CAAGTTGGATTGGCACAGTGTTGGCAGCAATGGGCTCAGACATAGCAATGATTGTGAGGTTGGCCCAGCACTGGGCAGTGTTTTGTTCTCTTGTGCACTGGATTGCTATGAGTTGGTATTGAGTTGTGTTTTAAATCTTAACCTCTATCATTAAGAGTGTAATCCTACTCTACTGAACTTAACAACAACAGCATAGCTCTGTCAGTGATCTTGTTTGGCCATGTGATTTTTGTTGTTATGTTAGTTTTGTCATAGTTCTATTGCGTTGTCTTAAGTCTAACTACTTTTGACATATAAAAAGAACACTATGGGCACAAAACCAAGCAAGCACAAGTAGGGAAATAATAATATTGTATGGATATTCTCAAAGAAACAGAGACTATTTGAGAATCCAAGACAAGAATTCTTCCCCAGAAAAGAAATTTCTAGTATCCTGAAGTTTTATTTCCATTACTCTAAATTTTGAGAAAGGTATTAAATTAAGTACTGCATTATGCAAACCTGCTTGAAAAGACTTCCTTCATATGGTTTACTTCCAGGAAAGACAAATTCGAGAGAAATGGAAAAGCATTCACCATCAAAATGAACGATTCAAGTTCTTTCTTGAAGGTGAAGTTTGGAAACAAAGATGAAAGCTTAGTGGTTGGAAATTATGGTTTGAGTAATGGAAATAATGCTAGAGACAATACGATAGAATTTTTGGAGACCAATGATTAATTCATTGTAAATTTATTGTTAAACAACATAAAAGGTGATTATATACATAGACCTCACTATATTGACTATACAGGAATTAGATTGACTTCATATGTGGGAAGATATGGTGGTAAAACACAATACCATCATTCTAAACAAAGCCAAATTCCAGCTGTTCCAACAGACACTTGCTCACAAGCTAGCTGAAGAAAATTAAAACAAATCAGCAGAAGCCAAAATATGATCTTGAACATATCTCACCTAAATTTAGACACCATGTCAAGAATAGATTTGTTCCATTAGACATTAATTACAAAAAAACTGGAACAGCTGTGGGATGACATCAAGAACATCATACAGGAAGAAAGTAAATGGTCATTTTAAAAAAAGAGAAAAAACAAAACAAAAAAACAGGATGCCAGAAAAACACTCTGAAAGTGCTTTCAGTACAGAGAAACTAAAGTGAATGAAAAAAATGAGAAAGACAAAGAGATGAACCAAAAATTTCTCAAGTCATCTTAAGAGGACAAAATCAAGTATCATAATGAAGTGTGCAATTAAAAACCTAAAGGAAAGAACTTGCTCATAATTTCAAAAGTAGAAAAAAAAAAAAAAAAAAAAAAAGCCTAATTTTAAAATATTGAAGTATTTCATTGGAAAAAAAAATAATGACAAATTATTGCAAAAATTCTTTTTTGCAAAAAGCATCCAGGAAAAATACAAGGTATACACAGATTCATTATATCAAAAAAAAAAGGAGGTGGGGCTTGATGGCGGCTAGGGTGGAGGTGCAGTGAAGTTTGCCGTCAGCCATTCCACAGAATACCAGGCAAAGCAGATCCAGGGCAGATCTCCAAAACGTGGAACCACAGAGATAAGAATATTTTAAAAGTTTGAAAGCTTAGAGCTAGTGGAACTTAAAGCTGAAGTAAGACATTGTGTACTTTTGAATCTGCCAGGCCCTGGAGCCAATATCTTGAGCGAGGCCAAACGGCAGGACCAAGTGGGGAAGCATACACACCATGTAAAAATGCCATGGGAACCTTGGAGCTTTTT
>NW_006409137.1:180723-182788 GCF_000296735.1 Chrysochloris asiatica
TGGAGGAAGGTAGAATCTCCACTGAGTAGTATCCAATTTGTCTGCACGGGGCTGATAAAAGGAGATGCAGATATGTCTCTTGTGATACAATAGTGAATAATTGTTATCAAGACTGATTTTGTGGGTTGGAAAAGTAAAGGTAGATATTTTGTAGCAAAAGGAGGGGAGTGATTGACTTTGCAATTTAAGATGGTCCCTGGGACCATCAAGTGAGAAGAACGAAGAGTAGGACCCTACTCAGAGAAGCAGTGATACATAGATGGAGGCAGAGGCGATGACATGGAGATATGATGTGGATGGGGACTTTAGATTCAGAGAAGGAGAGGGGCTATGTGCTCATGACCTGGTGGTGGGAGGTGGGCAGGCTTGCAGCATAAGCCCTTTGGTTGGTTGACAATGAATGGAAGGGATTATAACCATGGTAATGAAATGATATATGATAGGATGAATGTAAAGCTAATGTTCCCCTATGTAAACTATCACATAATTCACAATAAAATATTTAAAAAAAAGAAACAGCAATAATTGTCCATATTCCATCATTTGAAAAGGTTGTTGTTTTAGTTACATGCAACTGAGTCGGTTCGACCCATAGCGACCCTGCAAATCTGTATGAACTGCAAAGTCCACATTTAAGCTCACCAGCTGCTCCAAGGAAACCCTATACAGGGTCGCTATGGGTCAAAACCACTACTTGTCTGACAGTTTGTCATATTGTGGTGGCTTGTGAGTTGCTGTGATTCTGAAAGCTATACCACTTGTATTTTAAAAACCAGCAGGGTCACCCATGGTAGACAGGTTTCAGATGAACTTCCAGACGAAGTCTGACTAGGAATAAGGAGGGCTGAAGTACTTCCTAATATTTAATAACTGAAAACCATATGAATAGCAAAGATACTGTGAGATATAGAGGCGGAAAATGAGCCCCTCAGGTTGGAAGGCACTTAAAATGCGACCGGAGAAGAGCCCGTGGGAGAAAAGCCTGTGGGACCTGTATTTGCCGATGGGGCAAAATACAAAATTTAGAGAAACAGCAGTAAACATTCATTGAAAATCGGAACATGAAATGTACAAAGTATAGAGCTGGAAATATTAGAAGTTGTCAAAAATGAAATCGAACGCAAAAACATCAATATCTTAGCCATTAGTGAGATAAAATGGATCGGTATTTGCCATTTTGAATTTGACAACCACATGATTTACTATGTTGGGAATGACAAATTGAAGAGTAATAGTGTTACATTCATTGACAAAAAGATTATATCCTGTTAAGTCATGAGGTACAACGCTATATGTGATAGGATAATATCCATGCGCCTAGAGAGAAGCCCAATAATACCAATATTATTTAAATTTACACACCAACCACTAAAGCCAGTGAGGATGAAATAGAAGATGCTACCAACTTCTTCAATCTGAAATTGATAAAACGTGCATTCAAGATATATTAATCATTACTGTTGAATGGAATACAAATGTTGGGAGCAAAGAGGAAAGATCAGTAGTTGGAAAATGTCTTGGTGATAGAAATGATTCTTGAGAATGCATGATGGAATTCTGCAAAACCAATGATTTGTTCATTTCAATTGCCTTCTTTAGACAGCATAAGAGACGATCACCAGACGGAACACATAGAAATCAAATTGAATACATCTGCAGAAAGACATGATGGAAAAGCTCCATATGATCAGTGAAAACAAGGCCAGGGGCAGACTGTGGAACAGACCATCAATTACTCATATGTAAACTCAAACTGAAGCTGAAGAAAATGAAAGCATGTACATGAGAGCCAAAATATGACCTTGAATATATTCCACCTGAATTTAGAGATCATCTGAAAAGCAGATATGATACATTAAACACTAAAGACTGAAGAACAGAAGAGTTGTGGGATAATATCAAGAACATCATACATGAAGAAAACAAAATTCATTAAGAAGATAGGAAAGAAAGAAAATGTCAAAAAGGATGTCAGAAGAAACACTGAAACTTGCTCTCCAGCGTTGAGATGCCAAAGTAAGTCGAAGAAATGATGAGGTACAAGAGCTGAACAGAGAATTTCAAT
>NW_006409137.1:184123-188526 GCF_000296735.1 Chrysochloris asiatica
TAGAAGAATTGATGCCTTTGAGTTATGGTGTTGGAGGAGAATACTGAAAGTTCCATAGAACCAATAGATTTGTTTTGGAAGAAGTGCAGCCAGAGTCCTCCTCAGAGACCAAGATGGCCAAACTTTGTTTCTTATACTTCAGACATATTGTCAGGAGGGACCAGTCGCTACAGAAGGATATCATGCTTGGTAAGGTGGAGGGTCAGAGAGAAAGAGTAAGACCCCCAGCGAGATCAATTGGCCAAATGACAGCATCGATGTACTCAAGTATGGCAACAGTAGTGAGGTGGACCCTGTTTTTTTCTGCTGTGTATAAGGTCGCTATGAGTCAGTACTGACTCGATGGCACCTAACAACAACAATGGGTCAGAACCGACTCGGCGGCACTGAGCAACAACAGCCACAATGTTGCTAAGTCTGCCACTCATATGTCAGTTTGTCATACTGTGGTAGTCTATGTATTTTGTGATTCTGGAAGCGATTCCCTGGGTAGTTAAAATACCAGCAGGGTCATCCATATTAGAGAGGTTTCAGATAAGCTTCCAGACAAACACAGACAAGGAAGAAGGAGAGACAAATGCACTCCTAATATTTAGTCACTGAAAACCTTTGAATAGCAATGAAACTCTTTCAGATATATTGCTGGAAAATGAGACCCTCAAGTTGGAAGGTACTTGCAATGAGATTGAAATGAGCTGCCTTCCTAAAGGAGACTTGACTGTGATGGGCACAACTTCATTTGCTGATGTACACAACTCAAAATGAAGAGAAACACCTGCCATCATCATTTAATAATCATAACATGGAATGTAAAAATTTAAATCTAGGAAAGTTGGGAATTGTCAAAAATGAAATGGAATACATGACCATTGACATCCTAGGCTTAGTAAGCTGAAATAGACTGGTTTTGGCCATTTTGAAACAGACAACCACATAGTTTATTATCCTGGGAATGGCAAATTGAACAGCAATTGTGTCACATTTATCACCAAAAAGAATAATTTAAGATCTCTCATAAGTTACAATGCTCTTTGTTGCATGTGCCTACAGAGAAGACCAGTTAACACCACTATTATTCAAATGTATGGACCAACCACTAAAATAAGCGAGGATGAAATAGAATAATTCCACCAACTTCTTCAGTCTGAAACTGACTAAACATACAATCAAGATGTATTGATAATCACTGGTGATTGGACTGAAAAGATTTGAAACAATGAGGAATAATCAGTAATTGGAAAATATGGCCTTGGTGATAGAAATGATGCTGGAGATTGTATGATAGATTTCTGCAAAACCAATGGTTACTTCACTTCAATTATCTTTTTTAAACAACATAAAAAATGACTTTACACATGGGCCTCACCAGATGGAATATACAGAAGTCAAATTGACTACATCTGTGGAAAGAGAAGGTGGAAAACCTCCATATCGTCAGTCAAAAAAAGGCCAGGAACAGATTGTGGAACAGACAATCTATTGCTCATATGCAAATTAAGACTGAAGCTGAAGAAAATAAAAACAAGTCCACAAGAGCCAAAATATGATCTTAAATATATCCCACCTGAATTTAGAGATCATCTGAAGAACAGATTTGATACATTAGACACCAAAAACTTCAGACCACATGAGTTGTGGGATGACATAAAGAACAACATACAGGAAGAAAGCAAAAGATCATTAGAATACAAGAAGGAAGGAAAAGGCCAAAATGGATGTCAGAATAGACTCTGAAACTTGTTCTCCAGTGTAGAGATGCTAAAGCAAATAGGAAAAATGATGCGGTACAAGAGCTAAACAGAAAATTGCAAAGGTCAGCTTGAGAAGACAAAGCCAATAATTAAAACGAAATGTGCAAAAACTTGTAATTGGAAAAGCAAAAAGGAAAAAGCTCATTCAGCATTACACAAGCTGAGGGAAATGAAGAAAAAAATTCAAGTATTGAATTGCATTATTGAAGGATTTTTTTAGGCAAATTATTAAATGATGCAGGAAGCATCAAAAGAAGATAGAATGAATACACAGACTGACTCTACCAAAAGGAAATGATCAATGTTCACCCATTTCAAGAGGTAGTATATGATCAAGAGCTAATGATTCTGAAGGAAGAAACCCAACGAGCATTGAAAGTACTGGCAAAGAACAAGGCACTGGGAATTGATGGAATACAAATTGAAATCCTTCAACAAAGTGAGTTGGCACTGGAGGCACTTATCTTTGCCAAGAAATTTGGAAAACGACTACCTGGACAGTTGATTGGAAGAGATCTGTTTTTGTTCCCATTACAAAGAGAGGTGACCCAATGGACTGAGGAAATCATCAGAAAATATCATTGATACCCCATGCAAGTCTTTTTGTAAAGGTAATACAGAAATGGTTGCAACCATACATTGACAGAGAACTTCTAGATATAAAAGCCAGATTCAGAAGAGGACATGAAACAAGGGATATCAACGATGATGTCAGATGGATTTGGGCTGGAAGCAGAGAATAACAGAAAGATGTTTATCTGTGCTTCATTGACTATGTAGAGGCTTTTGATTGGATGGATAATGAGAAGTTATCAATAGCATTGTAAACTATGAGTATTCTGGAACACTTAATTGTGTTCATGAGGAACTTATACATAGACTGAGAGGCAATTATTTGAACACAATGAGGGGAAACTGAATCATTTAAAATTATGAAAGGTGTGCAACAGGTTGTATTCTTTCACTATACTTATTAAACCTGTATGCTGAGCAAATAATCCAAGAAACTGGGTTATAGGAAGAAAACATGGCATCAGGATTGGAGGAAGACTCATTAACAACCTGTGATATGCGAATGATACAACCTTTCTTGCTGAAAGTGATGAGAACTTAAAATACTTACTGATGAAAATCAAAGAGCACAGCCTTCATATGGATTACATCTCAATGTAAAGAAAACAAAAATTATCCTCACTGCTGAACCAATAAACAGCATTCTTATCAAGGGAGAAAAGACTGAAGTTGTCAAAGACTTCATCTTTCTAGGATCACCCATCTACACTCATGGAAGCAGCTGTCATGAAATCAAACAACATATGGCATTAGGAAAATCTGCTGCACAAGATCTTTTAAAAAGTATTGAATAGCAAAGATGTCAGTTTGAGGAGTAAGGTGTTCCTGTGGTATTTTCAATAATCTCATATGCATGGGAAAGTTGCACAGTGTGTAAGAAAGACCACAGAATAATTGATTCATTTGACTTATGGTACTGGAGAAAATATTGAAAGTACCATGGACTGTCAAAAAAACAAATAGATCCTTAGTGCTCTTTGGAATTCAGGATAACCAGACTTTGTGTTTCATACGTCGGACATGTTGTCAGAAGGTATCAGTCACTGGAGAAGGATATTATATTTATTAAAGTGGAGGGGAAAGGTCAGAGGAAGACTCTATGTGAGCTGGTTTTGCAAAGTGGCAGTATCACTGGTCTCAAGAGTAGCAACAATCATGAGATTGGCCCAGGACCTGACATTGTTTTGTTCTTTTCTGCAGAGGGTCACTATGAGTTGGTACCAAATCAATGGCACATAACAACAAAAACAACAGTACAAAATGAAGTCCAAGCTATACTGGAGGCATTGGTGAAACACAAGACTTCAGGACTTGACAGATTACCATTAGAAATATTTCAACAAACAGATACAGCCCTGAAGGAACTCACTCATCTATGCCAAGAAATTGGGAAGACAGAGACGTGGCCAATTTATAGAAAGTGATCCGTGTTTGTAATCATTTCAAAGAGAGGTGAACAACAGAATGCAGAAATCATCTGACAGTATTATTAATATATCACATGCAGATAAAATTAGGCTGAAGATAATTTAAAAATATCATCAGTAATACATCCATAGGAAACTGCCAGAAACCCAACCGGACACCAAAGACAATGTGTGGTGAAGGATATCATTGGTGAAGTCGGATGGATCTTGACCGAAAGTAGAGAATAACAGAAATATGTTTCCTTGTGCTTTACTGACTATGCATAGGCTCTCAATTGTGTGTTCATGACAACTTATGGATGACATTACAAGGAATGGGCATTCCAGAGTATTTAATTGTGCTCATGAAAATCTTTTATACAGACCAAGAAGCAGTCATTTGATAGAACAAGGGTACACTGAATGGCTTAAAATAAGGAAAGGTGTGCACCAGGGCTGTAGTCTTTCACCATACTTATTCATTCTATATGCTTAGCAAATAATATGAGAAACTGGAATATATAATGAAAAAGTTGGCAATAAGACTGGAAGAAAATACATTATCAACAATCAAAATTTTGATGATATAACTTTGTTTCTTGGAAATAAAGAGTTTAAATACTTACTGATGAAAATCAAACATCACAGCCTTCATTATGTGTTGTACCTCACT
>NW_006409137.1:189266-190160 GCF_000296735.1 Chrysochloris asiatica
CAATAAAAAAGAGGAAGACCTACAATGAAGTGACTGACAGAGTGGCAGCAAAAACTGTCTTGAACATAACAGTAAATGTGAGGATGTAACAGGATCAGGAAATATTTCATTGTTGTGTATTGTGTCACCACGAGTTGGAAATAATTCAATGGTATGTAATAACAAATTATGAGAAAGCAAATTGTTATTTTTTAAAACCACCCATTTGTGGCATTTATGTTAACAGCAGCACAAAGAAAGTAAGAGAACTAGTGATAACGGAAAATTCTCGTATCACCAGATAAGAGGACAGGATGTGAGGCTATTAGCAACCTGGAGAACAGGCATTGTTCTGGAAAAGGCTTTAGCATAGTTAAGTATACATAGTATTGAATATTATGATGTTATATTTGACATATTTTTAAAGCAACTACTTCCTATAAAATTATATTAAAACATAATGAAGTTGCATACATTTAAAAAATTACTACATTGATGTATGAACTGACACAAATGACTTAAATTGTCTAAGAATATCTATGATTATCCCATTTATTAAACAGCAACATTATTACCTCTCTAAATAAAATATTCATGTGACACTGAATTCATTGCAATAATTAGTGGAAAAATGTAAATATTCATATTTTTTCATTGTCCTTCTGAAAAGAAACAGAAATGTAGAGGAACAAGAATACATGATTAAAATTTCACTGATATAATATAGCTATTTCTATTCAAATTAATGTATACGAAAAACTGATTAATTAATTTTATTTGCCTATATATGTTTATAAATGCTAAAAATATGTTTCTATCTGTGTTTTAATTGTTTCCTCTTCTATAGATTTTGCATATTTGAATAAATACCTGTTATATTGTAGTTGTTGAGGACCATCAAGTCAGTTCCAACTC
>NW_006409137.1:203760-205052 GCF_000296735.1 Chrysochloris asiatica
ATATATAAACAAATCAGAATAAAGCAAAACTGACAAATTGTATTGTCCACCTTTACTCAAATGTTCCTGCTGCGTTATTCTGTGATGGGTCTGCTCCCCAGCTTAGTCTTGCTGTTCATTCTAGCCCAAGTTGTTGGTTATGGGCTGTCAAGCTCGGCAGATTCAAAAGTACATTATTTCTTACTTCCACTAAAAGTTCCACTAGCTATTAGCCTTCAAACTTTTAAAATTTTCATACCTATGTGTTTCAGAGTTTTGGATCTCTGCCCTGAACCTCCTTCACCTGGTGTTCTGTGGTTTTGTTGACAGCAAATTTCACTGCACCTCTATCAGATCTGCCATCAAACCCTGCCTCCTTATCTCATTTATTTTTACTCTAATCTTTATTATTTCCTTTCTTTTGTCTCAGTAGGTTTCGTCTATTGACCTTTTTCTCATTGTTGGGGATGGTGTGTTAATATGTAATTTCTGTTCTTTCTTCTTTGTGGATGTGTCCATTTATTGCAACAAATTGTCCTCTCAGCACCCTTTCACTGTGTCCCAAAGAATTTGGTTCATTGTGTTTTGTTCTCATTTTTTTTTTTTCTAGAAACTTTGTAAGTTAACATTTAATTTCTTCTACTACCCAGTGGCTTTTCAGCAGGATGTTATTCAATTTCCAAATATGTGACTTTTTCTTCTTGTTCTTCTTACTGTTGATTTCTAGTTTTATCACATTGCTGTTTGAAAAGATGCTTTGTAGTATTTTAGGTTTGTAAATTAATGGAAGCTTGCTTTGTGACCTAACACATGGTCAATACGGGAGAATGTTCCATGTACACTGGCAAAAATGGGTATTGTGCTTTTGTTTGTTTGAATGCTTTGTACACATCTATGGCTCAAGTTGGTTGGTTGTGCTGTTTAGTTCCTGTGTAATGTTGTTGAGATTCTTTGTGGTGATTCTATCTCTTTTCAAAGGGGCATATTAATGTCTCCCACTCTAATTGCAAATTTGTCTATTTCTTTCTTCAATTCTAGTATGGTTTGCTTTATATATCTTGATGCTATTTCTTTGGGAGCATATATATTTATTATGGTTATGTTATCTTACTCATTTGACCCTTTGATCGTGAGATAGTGCCTTCTTTATCTCATCTGCTGGGTTTTGCCTTAGAACTTATTTCATAAGAGATCAATATTGTCACTCCTGCTTTTTTTTTTTTTTTCTTTCTTTCTTTCTTAATGTTTTATTGTCAAATATGTGATAGTTTACATGGGAAAACATTAGCTTTACATTCATCCTATCATATATC
>NW_006409137.1:206149-206868 GCF_000296735.1 Chrysochloris asiatica
TTTTTTTTTTTCATTCTTTAACTTTTAGTCTCTGTCTTTGTGTATAAGGTGTGTCTCTTGTTGGCAGCATATTAAAATTATGTTATTTTTTTGTGTGTGGTACATTTGGATTTGTCTCCATCTCATTCTTCTGAATTCCTTCTCACACAGTTCCAAAGCCTGCTCTTCTTCTAATGAGAAGTCTATACCTGTCTCCAGCTCATTTTCTCAGTTACTATTTTCTGTTTTGGGGCATGTGATGAGATATTTTGTTGTTTTTTTCTTGGATATTTTCAATAGTTAGATATGTTTTCAAAAATTAAACGAATATATGTTGCTGTGTTAGGCTTACTGAGTGTCTCCTGGTGGATATGTCTCTTATTTCTCAGCTGCAAGCTATGTTAGCAAGTGTTAGCTATCTGTTTAATGCCTAGCAGCTGGTGTTGGCTCCTTGCCTGATGTGATGAATCATGGCATTTTGAGATATAATGGACCTTACTTGTAGCTTGGCTATTTGGCCATGATTGCTGTCTCTTCTTGAGTAACGTAGGGAGAGAAATATCTCACAAGAACTCTTCATAGGAAAGAAGGAAAAGGTCAAAATGGAAGTCAGAAGAGACACCGAAACTTGCTGTCCAGCATAGTGATGCTAAAGCAAATGGAAGAAATGAGGCGGTCCAAGAACTGAACAGAAAATTTCAAAGATCAGCTAGCGAAGATGAAGCCAAATATTACAACAA